>NC_139641.1:17850407-17880407 GCF_964638095.1 Poromitra crassiceps
GGAGCGTGCAGGCAGGCTTCTTCTGTCAAGCCATGGAAGAAAAACGCGTCAATATCCGTGGGAAATGGCAAAGTCAACTGAATTTCAAAATAAAATGGAGTTACTACAACAGTGTTGAGCAGAGAGAGAGAGAGAGAGAGAGATTGACGGGTGGCTATCACGTGGGGCTTTCTCCCTGTCTGCAAACAAATCTTCATGAGAGAGAATAGCAACCGAAGAAGCAAGATGGACAATGTTGTTGTGCCAGCACATATTCTTGCAAGATCACCTCTCTAAAATGTCCGACTATAGTCAGACCTGGTTATACATATCCACCATCAATAGAACATTAAATATATCAGATTTATTTTACCTATGATAATTCGGGACCACACGTGAAAAAATACAGTCGGGAGAGAGGAGAGGCGCTTGTGACTCGGCTCCAGGTTCAGCATGCAAAGGCGTGCGGTGTGATCGGTTCACACCCAGCTCAAGGTCTGCAGGCGTAGCGTGGGTTGAGGCAAGGCGATGCATAGGTTGCCTGTGTGAACTAAGCGTAAGGCCTACAAAATAACCCTTCAGCTGCTCAGAGTCCTCTCTGAACTTCCCTAGAGCTGTGCAACAGTCTCTGACACAGGGGCCACCTGTCACCAAGAAACTCATTCTGAGGGAATGGAAGTCCCCCTCTCCACCTTCCTTTCAGCTGTGGTTGGCGGACATGATCTCTGTTATATGGACGGAGAGACTCGGGTTCCTGAGACCCAACTCGCTTAGAAGATTCTCAAATATCAGGGACCCATTCTTGGCCTACTTTGACGAGGTCTTAGCCTGTTTTTGTAATGTAAGCATTATGTATGCCTTTTCTACTTCTTTTATTTATTTTAGTGTCTGAGCTTGTTGTTTCTTTTATAAGGAAAAACTGAAAATAAAATATTGGGAAAAAGAAAGTTTTAGCATTTCATAATACAGTAGCAGCGTACAGCAAAACAATGTTAGTACTAGAGCAGTGACAGTCAACTTGCAGCCCCCTGTGTGGCCCACGATGGAATTTTTTTACAGTGCACCTGAACGCAACATGCAAGATACCCGCTGAATAAGTGTCCAAATGTTCATGTCATTCTGGCCAATACTCCACTTCTGTTATAGCATTTCAGTCTGGAATATGGAATATCTTTCAATCATCTATGATTTAGCTGCTAAATTGTCAAATACCGCCGTCTGCTCGCTACCCAGGCACTTATGTATGTACTTAACCTAACTAACTATCCGGAGTGCACAACATTGTCAGACTAAACTCCGGCTGGCACCCCAAAAACCTACAATCCGCTACAGAAAAATGTATATTGTTTGTTTATTAACTGGCCCCTGGCCTTCTATCATTTCACGAAAGTGGCCCCCGGGCAAAGCAAGTTGAGTATCCCGGTACTAGAGGCTATTTACTCGCTATACTCTACAAAACGTCCAATATGTATGCCTGGGTCTATTATGTGAGATGCTGAGGACAGGAGTTATAAATACTGCAGCTCAAACAAATATACAGTATTGGGTGAACTATATTGCAAACAAGTAGGTAGGAGGATGAGCAACAACCTGTCAATATCATTAAATAATGCATAACTATGAGTCTGAGGAAAGTTTCCAGAAACCTTATGCAGTATTAACATTTGACTTTTTGTGGGCTGGAAAATCTGAACGTGCCTTCAATCTCCTATGTATTTTGAGCCTGGAAAAGGCTGACTGTGCAGAAATATTGGCCATTTTTCTCCATAACGCAACAGCAACGGGCAAAACAAAGAAAGGAGAGGAGACGCATCAGTGAAGATGGGCTAAGCATTACTACAGTCATAATCAACAACAATTACATCTGCCAGGGTTAATAAAATATCCATTATGGGCTCAGGAATTACATCTGGGCCATGCCTGTTTTTAGTGTTGGACTCATTATGAATTATGTCCAGAATTATTCTTGCTTTACTACTATATGAATTATTTTGTTGTGGCTGTTATCTATGCACGATATTGGATATTGGATGTTCACTGGGCAAAATAAGAAAACTACTTTAAAGGGATACACCACTTTTTTGGAAGTTTAGCTCATTTGCCACATCCCCCCCACATAACCAAGATACACCATGCCTTTACCGGCACTGTCCACTCAGTTTACATTGAGCTACAGTCGTGAAGTTAGTAATTATCGGCATAGAATGGAGGCTAATGGTACAGCTGTTAAAAATCTGCCAAAACACACAAATCACCGTGCCAAAATACATGTTGTGCTTCGGGTAGGCTACTCACCACATGATGAAATATTAATCCAAAATGCACATAATTTGTCTTTTTGGAAGGAAAAGAGGTAGCCGGCACTACTTTCCAAACATGGCCGCCGACTTCTTTTCCTTCCTAAAAGACCAATTATGTGCATTTTGGATTAACATTTCATCATGTGGTGAGTACCCGAAGCACACCATGTATTTTGGCGCCGTGAGATGTGTGTTTTGGCAGATTTTTAACAGCTGTACAATTAGCCTCCATTCTATGGCGATAATTATTAACTTCACAACTGTAGCTCACTGTAAACTGAGCGGACAGTGCCGGTAAGGCATGGTGTATCTTGGTTATGTGGGGGGGATGTGGCAAATGAGCTAAACTTAAAAAAAAGTGGTGTATCCCTTTAAAGCATCTTTTTAATAAAGCATATTTTTATCATCCTGTCATATCGGCAGAAATTGACGTTTTTGGGTCAATGTCGATATTTCATTTGAAAGCCTTGATCGGCCGATACGATGATGTGCAGATATCATTGTGCATCCCTACTATTGTCTTTATATTTCCATTGCTGAAATCAATTATTTTGTTAGGAATTTCCGTTTCTCAGTTTGCTGTTGATTGGGGATTTATTTTTTATTTGTGTTTATTGAAAAACATTCTCTATTAGGTTAGGAAAGAATAGCAAGTGGCTGATGGCTGAAAATATTACACCTGGAATGCAAGACAATACAGGCATGTGCAATTCAGATGTGACATGTTCTTCCATTTGGTTACGCTTCAGTCTCTATTTGCTTCAAGAGTAGATGTTATGTCTGGCTGACTTTAAGGTTCCCTGGCTGGCTGTCAGTCATTCTTAAAGGGCTCTAAAACTCAAGGGTAGATTGTAGGGGTCGACCGATTATCGGTTTGGCCGATTATTATGGCCGATATTCAGCATTTTGCCGATTATCTGTATCTGCATTTTCATTGGCTGTTTGCCGATATAATACATTTATTAAAAAATTATTTACTTTCGCCATGAAGCGCTGCAGAAGCCTGTGTGACTCTCTCTCTGCTGCAGCCCCTGTCTGCCCTGTGGCAATGTCCCGCCCACAGCGCTATCTGATTGGTTACATATTGAGCCAGAGCCTATCAGAATGCTCCTCAGAGATGAAATTTGAGACGCTGCCTGCCCCACAAAGCTCGTTGATAAGCGAGTGGACTCTGCCTGGTGCGGCTGTGTGAGCGAGTGTGACTGCCTTGTGCCTTCCCTAAACTTTCTCCAACAACACAGACAGACACACACAAACGCAGACTGTTTGCAAATGTTCGTTTGGTGTGCCATAGCAGTCCGTCCGTGTCTGTCTGTGTCTGTCCGTGCCCGTTGGAGAAAGTCCGATACGATTGGTGTACCTTGTAAACTGGGGCAGGACACAAGATTTTAATTCCATAGCGTCCACGGTGTAGCGTCGCTCTTTTTGAATCAAATGGCCATGGTTGTCAAGCGCGAAGCTGTTTTATTAATCAATAGTCCTGTATCGTCCTGAAAATATATATCTCCAATCCACTCGCATGTGTAACGCAGCGCAAGCAGACTGCTGCAGGCAACCACTTTTCAGAGCGGAGGAGGGAGAAGGAACCGAATAAAGTAGGATGAGACATTAGTACGTCAGCGGACTCGTTTGCAATAAAAAGGGAACCGAATAAACTAGGATGAGACATTGGTCAGCAGATGCCCGCATGAACCTGTCTGTGTTCTCCTTTGAGAGAGCCTGGTGCGAGGTTAGTGTCAAGTAGTGTAAGCTGAGGGAAACCCTCTTTATTATTTTGTTTCTGTGGTGAGCTGTTAGTTTGTTTAAAGTAGCCTACACAGCTTTATCTTGATAATGTGCCCAAGTCTCCACTAGATTGAACAAACACACACACACACACACACACACACACACACACACACACACACACACACATACACTTTGATTCATATCAATATTAATAGAGTGAATATTTTCAAATAATATTGTAGTTGGATAAACTGAAGAAAATGAATTTCAACAACGGGTCGTGTTATTCTAAATTTTGACACCAAGATTTAAATTTTTACTGCAAACATATATCGGTTCCAAAATATCGGTTATCGGTGTCTTTCATTGCCGATAATCGATATCGATATCGGCCCTGAAAAACCCATATCGGTCGATCCCTAGTAGATTGACGTCTTGCTTGTCCCTGCCTGCAGCTGGTGCAATATGTTAGAGCAGTTGAAAGTTTAGCTGTAGCTACCACAGCCTTGTACACACAGAGACACTCATAAAGAGCAACAGAGAGAGCAATGAATCTGATGGGCGAGAGGGTTGCTCACTATGGTTTTCTACCTGGCCCAGTCAAAGTCATCTCATCAGTGCGTTGATGCTCTCAACTCATTCAATTCAATTCAATTCAATTTATTGTTGTCCACAATGTGGAAATGTGTCTTTGGCTTCACAGGTTTGCTTGCACACATGAAAAGTGTGAAAAGATCCGTGATGACGTCACCACCACACACACAAAGAAAGGTGCAGCTTGTTAAAACACGTTCACCAACAAAACAAGCCTTTCACTGTGTCCACATTAGGGATGGGCCTGTGAAGAAATGTCCTTAATTGTTCGGGAAAATTAGCAATCAATTATCGCTCGTTTTTCCTCAATTCAATCTTTATACCAAGAAGAATTTAAAGTCCAGCAACAATCCTCTTAAAGGACGGCTTTCCCGTGGGGAATATGAAGATATATTAAATCTCACGCCCCTAAGAGTTTGAATCCGTTGAAATTTTTGAAATTGGTTGTTCAGAGCCTGAGCAATCAACCATCTCTCACATATTTTTTGGCCTCTCCGATGCGTTTTACGTCAGCGAGGCCAAGTCCACCTTGCGGAAGACGAGCACCAGTGAACTACAAGTGTTGTGGGGGTGTGCCGCCATGGTTCCGCCTCTAGAGGTCCTCCACGCCCCTTCACAGGTCCTGAAGAAAAACAAAAGGCAGCCATCTTTTTTCACCGCATAGCCTAGGCTAGCTAATGTTAGCCCCCCATAGCTCCTTGCAAAGAACCATATCTCGGGAACAGAAGCACCTACAGACACGGGACTGGCGGCATTGGAAAGCTTGTCAAATTTTACATCTAGTAGTAGGTGCGTTGAAGTTACGAAATCAACGCTGAGCAATGTACCCTTTTTTACATGAAATAGTTACAACATCAGATGCTCATAACTCCTAGGAAAATGCCTTAAAATGCACGATTTTTTTTTATGAAGACATCTCCCGACATACTGTATATACTACCGTTTAAATTTGGTGCAATTTGGAGGCAAAAAATAATAATATTCTTCTTCTTCTAATGTTTTTATGTCGAAGCCTTCTTCTTCTTCTTCTTCTTCTTTGAGTTTTATGGCGGTTGGCAAACATATATGTGCATTACCGCCACCTACTGGAGTTTGATATCAGCCAAATGCCTGAGGGGTGGGCGTGGAATCGAAGGCCACGCGAGCCCAGTGCATTGTGGGAACTGTAGGATTTCGGCTCCCCTCCCCCCCACCAGCCCCCCCCCCCCCCCCCCCCCCACACACAGAGTGGATTTTGGTTGATTGCTCAGGCTCTGAACAACCAATTTCAAAAATTTCAATGGATTCAAACTCCTTAGGGGGGTGAGATTTAATA
The DNA here is from genome assembly GCF_964638095.1 of Poromitra crassiceps. Taxonomy (NCBI): domain Eukaryota; kingdom Metazoa; phylum Chordata; class Actinopteri; order Beryciformes; family Melamphaidae; genus Poromitra; species Poromitra crassiceps. The sequence continues at coordinate 17,856,324 of NC_139641.1, forward strand.
TATCTTCATATTCCCCACGGGAAAGCCTTCCTTTAAACAAGGCAGTTAAAGTTGCACTATTGAAAAAATATATATATATATATATATATATATGATATGCGTCGCTCGTAAAGGCAGCCGAGCACGAGGCTCCAAGCCAAACCTCTTCAGAAATTAACGAGCCAACACTAACGAGCCAACACCAACGCACTCTTAAAACACAATTGAGCCTCTTGTAGACACGATTCCAAAAAACATCAATCATATCAAATCACATCAATCATATCAAACGATAATACATGAACTTAACTGGGCACCGGGTTGGCAACGTGTCTCATTGCTGCCACGTGAAATTCATTCATAATTTCAACCTCTATTTGATACCAACGTTAGATCGATTAAATTCCATGTGATTGACAAAATTCTTAACGATCAACCATTCTTAATGATTTATTAGCGATCAAATTCTTAACGATCGATTATCAATCATCAGTTAATCATACTGTACCTATCCCTAGTCCACATACCAGCACAGGCATCTGCCATCAGGCTCTGAGGCATTAAAACTGAGAGACATTTAAGTCTGCAACATTTTTAATTTTGGAGTTTTCATAGCTAAGCGGTGACGGGGGTCAACCTGATGGTCTGTCAAAATACATCAATGTCATTCCATATCAGCTTGCTGTCACTCTCTCTCCCCAGCTGTGTCAACATACAATACTTAGCAGTCATCAGCACACTCACAGCATCTCCCCTTGTGACTCTCTGACACACTCTCTGTATCTGTCAGACTCCCACATGACACCTCTCTGTATCTGTCAGACTCCCACATGACACCTCTCAGGGACAACAAAGCTCATAGCTCAGTGATTGATGACGGACTTTTCTCTCAGCCAATTATAATTAATGTCCAGCAGGATCCAATTATAATTAATGTCCAGCAGGATCCAATTATAATTAATGTCCAGCAGGATCCAATTATAATTAATGTCCAGCAGGATCGCATAAACCTGGGCGGATGATCCCATTCACACACGTGGCACGGGGGAGACGGATCACTTCAGCCTCAAGGTGGAGGGTCAAAACCATTTCATATTTCCTGCTTTCAGGGGCGAGTGACTTCAACATCAAGCTAGATCGGAAGTCACGAACCAAAGGGTCAGAAGGCGTTTCCTTGAAACAAAACTATATTGAAGATTTGTCAGTCATGCGGGCTGCGATTTGAATTATTCAGTAGGAAGACTTGGGGCTTCGTTTGTGAACTGATTGAACGCAATCAAAAGCAAGAGGAATATTTCAAATGTCTCGTGAGGAAAATTGCCTGTGAAAAATCATTAAAACGCACTTGCATGCCAGTTAGTATGTAATCTATATAAACATGTATGACAATAAATCAACAGTATTCGATCGAATTTGCACTTGTCAATTAAAACGGACGTCCTGTCTTCAGAACCCTCTAATAGATGTAAAGTCCACTAACTATACAGACGGTTTTCACAGAATTGTGTTGCTAGGGAACCGTTTGAAACCAAGCTTATTTGCTGTCAGCTATTGTATTAGCAAACACTGCAACAGGAAGTCAGCTAGGGGAAATTTAAATGGTAAATGGTAAATGGCCTGCATTTATATAGCGCTTTTATCCAAAGCGCTTTACAATCAGTAGATAGTCTACATTCACCCATTCATACACCGATGGCGGCAGGCTGCCACGCAGGGTGCCTACACACCATCGGGAGCAAGGAGGGTTAAGTGTCTTGCCCAAGGACACAGCGACAGCAGCTGGGAGGGAGCGGGGATCGAACCGCCAACCCTTGCGTCATTGGCTGACCCGCTCTACCTCCTGAGCTAAAGCCGCCCATTTAGAATGTTCATGTTGTCAAGTTAAAACTGTCTATAACACTCATCAACTGCATCTCCAGATCTTTAAAGATGCGCTAGGCAAGATGTTTACCGTCGCCATGGTAACAGACAGGGATTGAATTGGGTTGGTTGTTTATCAATAAGTGAACAATTACTGTGCGACGTGCTTTGAAAACATTAATGCTGATGAACATTTTATTTTGAAACACACACACACACACACACACACACACACACACACACACACACACACACACACACACACACACACACGGGCCAACAGAAGATGTGTTACTGTCTTCAAATCCGTTACTAACACAGGTGAGTTTTTGTTTTCGCACTCTGTGGATTGAGTACAATGCTGCTGGTATGTACATCTCCAAATGACAGACATGACACAATGATCTAGCCTGGTAACTAGGGGTGGGGGGGAAATCGATACAGCATAGTATCGTGATATTTTGTGGGCAATATATCGTATCGTATCGAATGTCAAGTATCGTGATATTTTATTATACAAAATGTCAAGTGCTTTTATGACAGTGTTGGTCAGTCTGTCTGCTTGACAATCCCATTTTACTGCAAAAAATGATTGAAGTGAGATGAACAGACTGGAAACTTTATCTCATTAGATAAAACACATGTTGACAAGGTTTATTCCTTTGGGGACATAATTTGCAGTTGAAAAAAGGTAATAAATCAAAATATATTGCAATAATATCACAATACTCAATATATCGCAATACTAGCATATCGCAATACTATCGTATCGTGACTTAAGTATTGTGATAATATCGTATCGTGGGGCATCTGGTGATTCCCACCCCTACTGGTAACCAGCCCCAATGAATCCTTCATTAGGGTCTGGATACGCAAGCCTATCCACCACTGATTCGCTGACGTATCTTTCAACTGATTGGTTGCAGTCTGTTGTCAATCATCAAACTCTTTGACCAATCACAGTAGCAAAGCAGGACAACTCCGACGGTTCTGCGCCAAAGAGCATAACTCAATAAGAAACAAAGGCTAATAATAGGTTGTTCCAGTGCAACATCATGGAGGTGTGTTGTGCTGTTGTCAAAAAAAGCACACGAGCTTTGTCTCTCGCCTTCAAAACTCTTTGCTACCGGCAACCAACCACCGCAAGCAGCTTTGGTCACTCATAGTGATGTTTTGTGCCCGGTGAAGTGGTTACAGCAGCAGGTAGTGGGCTTAGCTAACAACTAGCTTAAGCTAGCTATGTAACATGCACCTGTGTTGTTGCTGCGCTCTGTAACGCGTGATCCTGCCACCTACATCGACCAGCCAATCAGGCATGTTGGACAGTATCTGTCCGAAATAACCACCAGTGGATAAGCTTGCGTCCAGACCCATAGGAATCGCTATGCAAATTCGATTCATAGGGGCTGAGCTGGACGCAGGCTAGTGATGCGCGGATCAGAATTTGAATTAGAATGATATCTATACACTGACCAACAGTATCTCACAGTCAAAGACACCCTCTAGAGGCCATCTTACAAAGCGCATCCTCTCAATAAGCATCCCCGACTGACTGACTGACTGACTGACTGACTGACTGACTGACTGACTGACTGACGGACTGACTGACTGACTGACTGACTGACTGACTGACTGACGGACTGACTGACTGACTGACTGAATGAATGAACTGAATTTGCCACAAGATGGCCTGAGCTGTGCCCTGGGAAAGAGATGAACTGGACACATCAGACTGTGCCATGCCTTGCACTGTTATAGGTGGATGCTGTGCTATGTATCGTTGGTGGGGGGCTGCCCAGCAGGGCATTATAACATTTTGGGGGTCCTTGGGATAAACATGTGGTCATCCCTAAGTCATCGATGACTTAATGTCCCACACAACACCACACCCAAGTGTTTCTCCTCTATGTCTCCTACAGGATGTGGAGCTGAACCACAGCCACACTAGTGTTGTCACGGTACTCGGTACTTCGGTACTTGGACGGTACTACATTGCTACGGTACTGAACGGTACCTGTTTTTCATGGTACCGAGGGTACCGAATTTACTATTTAGTTTGCCACCATGGCTTGGCTTCATGGACCCAGCCGCCAGCTAACGTTAGCCTGTCTGCCTGAGCAACACACATACATACTGCGCATACAGCCCCGCGCACTTCCGGGACTACGGTGTCCCCGAACGTCCACACGTAATCGCGAACAGTCATTCACAGCTTGTATGTTGACACAAGCAGTGCGCACAGGCGGCCGGCGAAGAGAATGGCTACGGCTGCAGCAGGAGCGGCTGCTCCTATTCCAACAACTCAACTTGTTGAGAAGAAGAATGCAAAGAGTCGCATTTGGAAATATCATTCCCCAAAGCCCCATCTGCAAAAAGTGTGAAAGGGAGTTCCAAACCAAACAATCTCGCCAAGCAGCTGAAAGACAGGCACCCAGACCTGTTCAAATGATTCAAGGTGGGTTACTTCTTTCAAACGGTGTAAAATAACACGTTTAACAACATATCAAACAGACCTTATCCTGTCACATTCGTTTTTGAGATAGCTGGCAATGCATTGTGTAACCAAAAAACGTTTGCGCTAACGTTAACGTAACGTTAACGTGTTTTGTAATGGAATCATTGTGGGACCCGGCTAATACCTGGTACAGCGTTAGCTAGCATAGTGTAACGCGTGTGCAATGCAATGTTTGTAATGGAAACATTATGGGACACGGCTAATAGCCGAACTTAGCCTTAGTTCAACATGGCATCAAAATAAATACAAGCTTCAAATACAAGCTACAAGGTGAAACATGTCCGTGAATTAAAACTAGCTACATAAAATTGCTTGCACTCTACATGTGTGTATGTGCAGTTGTCTCTATCATCTCTTTATTTTAGTAAATCTCACTGACGTTACTTTCCATTTAACAGTATGCGAGAGATGAAGATGAAGAGGAAGGCACAAGTCGCGGAGCCCAAAAGACCACCCAGCAGACAATTCCTGATGTTTTTGAAAAGCAGAGGAAATATGACAAGAACTCACATGAAGCAAGAAAGTGTGATAGGGCATTGGCAGAATTCCTATGCATCGATCAAATACCAATATACACCGTTGAAAAAAAGGATTCCAGCAATTCTGTGAAATAAATTAAATTATAATATTTAATATAATAATAAAATTAAATACTTGAGGGCTACATGCCACTGGTGTTGTACTGTCTGTACTCACTGCCATACAGAGTTGAATGTAAGAAGAAGTAAGCAGAAGCACATTGTTTTGTTTTAAAGTTGAAGGCTACATGCCATTTGTTCATTGGAAATGGTTGCATACTTTAATAAAGGAGAATATGTTCAAGAAATATCAGTCTGTTTTTTTTACCGTGGTACCGAAATTGGTACCGAGTACCGTGGAAATTCACTAGTACCGGTACCGACTACTGAATTATTGGTACCGTGACAACACTAAGCCACACTATCAAAAATGTGACCGCTTTGGGTTTCAAAGGAGATGTTTAGCTTCACACAGTCTGAATGTTGTTCCAGAGGTTGACTATTGCACCAAGAACTAATTCATGTGGAAACAGTCAAACCCCCACCTTCATAACAAACCCCCACCTTCATAACAAACCCCCACCTTCATAACATACCCCCACCTTCATAACAAACCCCCACCTTCATAACATACCCCCACCTTCATAACATACCCCCACCTTCATAACAAACCCCCACCTTCATAACAAACCCCCACCTTCATAACAAACCCCCACCTTCATAACATACCCCCACCTTCATAACAAACCCCCACCTTCATAACAAACCCCCACCTTCATAACATACCCCCACCTTCATAACAAACCCCCACCTTCATAACAAACCCCCACCTTCATAACATACCCCCACCTTCATAACAAACCCCCACCTTCATAACAAACCCCCACCTTCATAACAAACCCCCACCTTCATAACATACCCCCACCTTCATAACATACCCCCACCTTCATAACATACCCCCACCTTCATAACAAACCCCCACCTTCATAACAAACCCCCACCTTCATAACAAACCCCCACCTTCATAACATACCCCCACCTTCATAACATACCCCCACCTTCATAACAAACCCCCACCTTCATAACAAACCCCCACCTTCATAACAAACCCCCACCTTCATAACATACCCCCACCTTCATAACAAACCCCCACCTTCATAACAAACCCCCACCTTCATAACAAACCCCCACCTTCATAACAAACCCCCACCTTCATAACAAACCCCCACCTTCATAACAAACCCCCACCTTCATAACATACCCCCACCTTCATAACAAACCCCCACCTTCATAACAAACCCCCACCTTCATAACAAACCCCCACCTTCATAACAAACCCCCACCTTCATAACATACCCCCACCTTCATAACAAACCCCCACCTTCATAACAAACCCCCACCTTCATAACAAACCCCCACCTTCATAACATACCCCCACCTTCATAACATACCCCCACCTTCATAACATACCCCCACCTTCATAACAAACCCCCACCTTCATAACAAACCCCCACCTTCATAACAAACCCCCACCTTCATAACATACCCCCACCTTCATAACATACCCCCACCTTCATAACATACCCCCACCTTCATAACAAACCCCCACCTTCATAACAAACCCCCACCTTCATAACATACCCCCACCTTCATAACATACCCCCACCTTCATAACAAACCCCCACCTTCATAACAAACCCCCACCTTCATAACATACCCCCACCTTCATAACATACCCCCACCTTCATAACATACCCCCACCTTCATAACAAACCCCCACCTTCATAACAAACCCCCACCTTCATAACAAACCCCCACCTTCATAACAAACCCCCACCTTCATAACATACCCCCACCTTCATAACAAACCCCCACCTTCATAACAAACCCCCACCTTCATAACATACCCCCACCTTCATAACATACCCCCACCTTCATAACAAACCCCCACCTTCATAACATACCCCCACCTTCATAACATACCCCCACCTTCATAACAAACCCCCACCTTCATAACAAACCCCCACCTTCATAACAAACCCCCACCTTCATAACATACCCCCACCTTCATAACAAACCCCCACCTTCATAACAAACCCCCACCTTCATAACAAACCCCCACCTTCATAACAAACCCCCACCTTCATAACATACCCCCACCTTCATAACAAACCCCCACCTTCATAACATACCCCCACCTTCATAACATACCCCCACCTTCATAACATACCCCCACCTTCATAACAAACCCCCACCTTCATAACATACCCCCACCTTCATAACATACCCCCACCTTCATAACATACCCCCACCTTCATAACATACCCCCACCTTCATAACATACCCCCACCTTCATAACAAACCCCCACCTTCATAACATACCCCCACCTTCATAACATACCCCCACCTTCATAACATACCCCCACCTTCATAACATACCCCCACCTTCATAACATACCCCCACCTTCATAACAAACCCCCACCTTCATAACATACCCCCACCTTCATAACATACCCCCACCTTCATAACAAACCCCCACCTTCATAACATACCCCCACCTTCATAACATACCCCCACCTTCATAACAAACCCCCACCTTCATAACATACCCCCACCGCCACACAAAACATGAACACCCTTCTGGTACGCCCTTGGAAACACATACACCCGTGCAAACAGCCCCTCCTACAGAACAACTCATGTTAACATGATGCACGCAGCCCCTCCTCCTCGCTCCCTCCTCCCACCTCCACTCACCAGATGGTAGGCGGTTCAGATCCCTCCACTTCCAGGTAATCCGACTTCTCCTCCATCTGAAAGTCGGTGAAGACCAGGGAGATGGTGTCGCCGGGGTCAGCGAGGACGGTCCACTTGCAGTCGCCGGTGGCGCCCGAGCCTCCGGGGGGACCGCCTCCCCCGCCTCCTCCTCCTGGGGGTGACTCACCGCCGGGGAAGTCGGGGCTGGAGATGAGCCCGCTGGAGCCCCTCAGCGTGCCACCGCACGTGTCCTCCGCTGTCATCAGGCACCAAAGAGAGGGAGAGAGCAGAGGGTGGGGGAGATGAGATGAGAGGAGGGAGAGAAGGGTGGGGGAGATGAGATGAGAGGAGGGAGAGAAGGGTGGGGGAGATGAGATGAGAGGAGGGAGAGAGCAGAGGGTGGGGGAGATGAGATGAGAGGAGGGAGAGAAGGGTGGGGGAGATGAGATGAGAGGAGGGAGAGAGCAGAGGGTGGGGGAGATGAGATGAGAGGAGGGAGAGAAGGGTGGGGGAGATGAGATGAGAGGAGGGAGAGAAGGGTGGGGGAGATGAGATGAGAGGAGGGAGAGAAGGGTGGGGAGATGAGATGAGAGGAGGGAGAGAAGGGTGGGGGAGATGAGATGAGAGGAGGGAGAGAAGGGTGGGGGAGATGAGATGAGAGGAGGGAGAGAAGGGTGGGGGAGATGAGATGAGAGGAGGGAGAGAAGGGTGGGGGAGATGAGATGAGAGGAGGGAGAGAAGGGTGGGGGAGATGAGATGAGAGGAGGGAGAGAAGGGTGGGGGAGATGAGATGAGAGGAGGGAGAGAAGGGTGGGGGAGATGAGATGAGAGGAGGGAGAGAAGGGTGGGGGAGATGAGATGAGAGGAGGGAGAGAAGGGTGGGGGAGATGAGATGAGAGGAGGGAGAGAAGGGTGGAGTGAGAACAGACACTGAGCTGTTATTCAAAGCTCAACACATAGAGGAGGTGGCTCCAGGCATGTAACATCTGTACCTGTCCCAGCAGATAACGCTAAGCAGAGGGAGAGCAATGTGGAAGCACTGCAGCTCGAGTGCAGGAGCAAAGAGCTACACCGACTGTAAAGGACTTCTGCGTGTGTGTGTGCAAACAACGCATCATGTGGACATTTCATTCACTGTTTAAACATGTCATTTCTTTGGGTCGTTTATCCAACTCCTGGTTGTTGGGGTGCCTGCTATCAGTGTTGGGCAAGTTACTTTCAAAATGTAATATACTATTACTAGTTACTTTCATTTAAAAGTAATAAGTTACTTTACAATATTACTTTCTGTGTAGAGTAACTCGTTACTTATTACACTACTTTTGCATTACTTTTACCAAAACAACAGCAACAGCAGAATGACATCGCTGCCCCGGAACCATCCCGAAAAATAATGTCAACCGCCTTGAAATCAGTGTAAACAATCCAAAATTCTAAATGTTATTATTTTCCTTTCTTATTGTCATCTAGAGTGGTTATTTGCATAAAAACACACAGTTTGATTAGGAAACGATTGTATCTTTTTGAAATATGTGCTTTGATTTAATCAAATGTAACTCAATTTGTAACTTGAGTTACTTGACAAAGTAACTGGTATAATATTATTGAAATCCTATAAGTAATAAGTTATATTACTGAGTTACTGCTAAAAGTAATTTATTACATGTAATATGTTACTTTTGTAATGAGTTACCCCAACACTGCTGGCTATGAGCCAATACGCAGTAAATTCCAGTGTAATTATGGAATTGTGGTATTGCGGTAAGGATGAATCACATGAGAAAATAAATCAATCATCAATCAAACAACGTTAAGATGTATTAAATGTACTGTGTTAAAGAGGTTGCTTGTGTTAAGATGTATTAAATGTACTGTATTAAAGAGGTTGCTTGTGTTTTCCTCACACTGGCAGGAAGCACGAAACATTCCGACAAATGAGAAATGGGCAGATCGTGATCTGTTTCTCTAACTCATTAATTGTAAATTAATTCCTCCTCCTTTCCGCCGGAGTGTGGTAGGAAATGCAGAAAAAAGTCAGAAGGCTCTCGCTCTCTCTCTCTCTCTCTCTCTCTCTCTCTCTCTCTCTCTCTCTCTCTCTCTCTCTCTCTCTCTCTCTCTCTCTCTCTCTCTCTCTCCTCCCTCCATCCAAGAGCCAGTAATTCATCATTGTGTCGTCTGAGCTCCCTCATGTTTCAGGAAACAAACAAATGGTGATAAACAGGGCTTATAATGCTGTGAAATTGTATATTTTTTTCCAATGTGGGGAGTGTGGCACGTGAGCCCAATGTTAATGGACTCGACCATAAAACAGTGGCTCACTCTCTTTCACTCCATCTCTCTTCCTGTCCTCATTCACTCTTTCTCTCCATCCCTCCCCCCCCCCTCTCTCTCTCTCTCCTCTCCATCGCTGTCTCTCTCTCTCTCTCTCTCTCTCTCCATCGCTGTCTCTCTCTCTCTCTCTCTCTCTCCTCTCCATCGCTGTCTCTCTCTCTCTCTCTCCTCTCCATCGCTGTCTCTCTCTCTCTCTCTCTCTCCTCTCCATCGCTGTCTCTCTCTCTCTCTCTCTCTCCTCTCCATCGCTGTCTCTCTCTCTCTCTCTCTCTCTCTCTCTCTCCATCGCTGTCTCTCTCTCTCTCTCTCTCCTCTCCATCGCTGTCTCTCTCTCTCTCTCTCTCTCTCTCTCCTCTCCATCGCTGTCTCTCTCTCTCTCTCTCTCTCTCTCTCTCCTCTCCATCGCTGTCTCTCTCTCTCTCTCTCTCTCTCCTCTCCATCGCTGTCTCTCTCTCTCTCTCTCTCTCTCCTCTCCATCGCTGTCTCTCTCTCTCTCTCTCTCTCCTCTCCATCGCTGTCTCTCTCTCTCTCTCTCTCTCTCTCTCTCTCTCTCCTCTCCATCGCTGTCTCTCTCCCAAGCCTCTCATAGATCTTTCCACTACTCATCAGCAGCACCCTCTCCCCTCTATTCCCGGCGCAGACTTATTTATTTCCCAGAGCATCTCTAATGATGGCAGAGCTTTCACACTTTTCATATCATTTAAAGACTAAATATGTGACACTCGGCTGAAGCAGCAGCTGAAACCTTTGATGGCTTAGCTTTCCACTCAGGGCTGTCAGAGCTGCCAGGCACAGCCGGGGGGAGGAAGAGCCTTGGAACACGATTGGTCAAGGGAAGAGGAAGTGAACGTGTGAAGTCGACACCAAGTGCAGACTTTCATTAGTTGTACGTCAGTTAAGCTGCTTGTAAGATCATGTCCTGTAGGGCTGCATGATTAATCCTAATCAAATTGCCATCTCCTCCATTCATACCTCTATACCATCTCATTCCTGAACAGTGTTGGGCAAGTTACTTTCAAAATGTAATATACTACATATTACTAGTTACTTACATTTGAAAGTAATAAGTTACTTTACAATATTTCTTTCTGTGTAGAGTAACTCGTTACTTATTACACTACTTTTGCATTACTTTCATTTGATTTAACAAAAAAGAGCAGTTTTTTTCTAGAAGCTGAGATAATGGCCCTTTTGTGAAATTAAACATTTCAAACACATCACTGACTCTGAAGCTAATTTTCTGATGTAGTCACACCTCAAAAATAATTTCCTTCAATAAAACAGTGAAGGCCAGGGAATTTTGTTTGGCAGAATAATATTTTTTAGCTGCAACCAAGCGCTGCTGGTTGCAGCTTCTTTGCTTTCTTGATTTGCTGCTGGTGGGCATCGGATATTCTGGCTTGCGTTTGCCAACCCTGTCCTGCTGCCTGGGTCTGTCTGGGTCAGTGTTGTGTGCTGCTCTGTGTGCTGCCCCCCCCCCCCCTTTTTACAGCCTTCCGCGTGTGCTTGTCACCGGCTCCTATGCTTCCAGTTGAGAATAATAACTCCACGGCTGATCATGCGAATGGCCTGGGCTGTCGCAGCGGACATGGAGGAGCTCAATTGTGGGAGCAGATTGGCTGCTGCGGGCACATCTAACGTTAAAACGCTTCATGCATATCGATGCATACGGATGCGATGCGATTTCCGTTTCCCCAACGACTTATTCTCTGTTTTTCTCTGCCTTTCTGTTAACCTGGAGAGCACTGTCGCCACCTAAGGGTTCTGTAAAATAGGTTATAGACCTCCAATAATATTTGTACAGGAGAGGCAGAAGGCTTTGATCGACGCCCCACCGTCAAAAAACACAATTGACGAACATGTCCGTCCTTGGCACTCTACGTTACTATTTGAAATGACGAACATGTCCGTCCATGGCACTCAATGAGTTAATCAAGCATTTGAATTACCGTAAGCTATTTAGTTTGTTAAAAAAACAAGCGCATACCTTTGACAGGCCGACAGCACATTGCCACAGGGTTATAAATTGAACTGCCTAATCCCACTAACGTAGTCTCGGGATAGCTTGTGTTATATCTCCACATTCCGTGTTAGCATTGTGCCAGACACAGAGACACACATACAGTATCCCACCTAGCTTAGTCTTATATCTCCACACTCTGTGTTAGCATTGTGCCAGACACAGCAACACACATACAGTATCCCACCTAGCTTAGTGTTATATCTCTACACTCTGTGTTAGCATTGTGCCAGACACAGCGACACACATACAGTATCCCACCTAGCTTAGTGTTATATCTCCACACTCTGTGTTAGCATTGTGCCAGACACAGCAACACACATACAGTATCCCACCTAGCTTAGTGTTATATCTCCACACTCTGTGTTAGCATTGTGCCAGACACAGCAACACACATACAGTATCCCACCTAGCTTAGTGTTATATCTCCACACTCTGTGTTAGCATTGTGCCAGACACAGCGACACACATACAGTATCCCACCTGGCTTAGTGTTATATCTCCACACTCTGTGTTAGCATTGTGCCAGACACAGAGACACACATACAGTATCCCACCTAGCTTAGTGTTATATCTCCACACTCTGTGTTAGCATTGTGCCAGACACAGCGACACACATACAGTATCCCACCTAGCTTAGTGTTATATCTCCACACTCCGTGTTAGCATTGTGCCAGACACAGCGACACACATACATTATCCCACCTAGCTTAGTCTTATATCTCCACACTCTGTGTTAGCATTGTGCCAGACACAGCGACACACATACAGTATCCCACCTGGCCCATTTTCATACACATATAGCCTAAAACAACGGCACCAAACCCATCCACAAGTCTGGAAGCCAGGTGCATTTCCAAAGACTGGTAATTAAGGCTATAGCCTCCTTAGTGCTGCACTGTGCGGTCACTGTACGCACAATGTAAGGATGGTGGGAGAAACTTATTTTCCCATTTTCATTTCATAAGTAGATTCAATACAATGGATTGTATAGACGCGGCTGGGCTCGTTTTTTAAGTTAAGGAACGGCGCATTCACTCATTGGTAATAGAAAACACTTTGTGAACGTTTATTTTCTGGCCAAACTTACGGATAGTACCTTTAAGTCTTGTTCATTTCTGTTTTGTGACTGAGGAGCCCTGTGAAAACTAGATAGTGCATGTCAAGGGGTGTGTCCTCCAATAACATTTTTGAAGTAAAAGTTTTGTACTTTTAATTCAATTTAAATTTAATTGGAATTGAGTTTATACATTTTGTGTACTGTGTAAAGACACACTGATTTGACGGTCCCATTACAGTCATTATCATCTTTTTTATGTTACCAACAGAGTTGGCCGTGAGGTTATGCTTCTGCCTCGTCTGTCTGTCTGTCTGTCTGTCTGTCTGTCTGTCTGTCTGTCTGTCTGCCTGTCTGCCTGTCTGCCTGCCTGTCTGTCTGTCTGTCTGCCTGTCTGTCTGTCTGTCTGTATGTGTGTCTGTCTGTCTGTCTGTCTGTCTGTCTGTCTGTCTGCCTGTCTGCCTGTCTGCCTGCCTGTCTGTCTGTCTGTCTGCCTGTCTGTCTGTCTGTCTGTATGTGTGTCTGTCTGTCTGTCTGTCTGTCTGTCTGTCTGTCTGCCTGTCTGCCTGCCTGTCTGTCTGTGTGTCTGTCTGTGTGTCTGTCTGTCTGTCTGTCTGTCTGTCTGTCTGTCTGTCTGTCTGTCTGTCTGTCTGCCTGCCTGTCTGTCTGTCACCCTGTCTGTCTGTCTGCCTGCCTGTCTGTCTGTCACCCTGTCTGTCTGTCTGTCTGTCTGTCTGTCTGTCTGTCTGTCTGTCTGTCTGTCTGTCTGTCTGTCAGGAGGAGATCTCAAAAAGTTATGAACGGATTTTCATGAAACCTGGAAGAAAAGTAGGTCATGGGCCAACTTAGAACTGATGAACTTCCCATGCCCACTGGCCAAAAGTAAGTAAGTCAGTAAATTTTATTTATACAGCGCTTTTCACAGACAAAAGTCACAAAGTGCTTTACATGTGCATAGATAGACATAAAAAATAGAGTAAAAAGGCACTAAGCCACACAAATGGAAAGCAATACACAGCTAGAAATAGTGCAAACAAGATATGGCAAGAACACAATAATCAAAATACAGTAATAAGTGCTTAGTGCATGGGGCGAAAATACCCATAAGTGCACGACAGGGTGTGCACTACCCAGGGAGTCAGGTGAAGGCCTGTTTGAACAGGTAAGTTTTAATCTGGGCCTTGAAAGAGTCAACAGAGTGGGCAGACCTAATAGCAGGCGGCAGAGAGTTCCACAATTTAGGGGCAACAGCAGCAAAAGCTCTGTCACCACGGGTCACGAGGCGGGTGCGTGGGACAGACAGGAGGTGAAGATTAGTTGACCTGAGGGAGCGAACAGAAGAGTGGGGAATGAGTAGATCAGCCAGGTAAGCTGGAGCCTGACCATGGAGTGCTCTGTAGGTGAGTGTGAGAATTTTGAACTGATACCTACCTAAATGGAACAGGGAGCCAGTGGAGTGATTTCAGAAGGGGTGTAATGTGAGAGTATTTATTTGATCTTGTGAGGAGTCTTGCTGAAGCATTCTGAATTGCTTGCAAGCGGCCGAGGGCAGATTTACTAAGTGAAGGGAACAGGGCATTACAATAGTCTATACGTGATGAAATAAATGCATGAATAAGCATCTCAAAAGCAATAAGCAAAAGGGCGCATGGCAATGGGCATGTTCAACCACAAAAAGGTGCCTAAATTCCAAATGGATTCACGTAACACCACACAACTTTGTAGAGAGGGTGGCAGAGGTAGGCACTCTACCGAGGGCCCTCTACTGTACTTTATGTGTATTAAGCAAAAGAAGAATCATGAGAGAGAATCTTTGTCTCAAAACATCATCAAGCTTCTCATTTCATCCAGAATGGTGCAGCCCAATCATCATGCTTCTGGTTTACATCATCTCCTCCTCCACCATATATACAACATCTCTTCCTACTATCATGCTTCTGGTTTTCATCATCTCCTCCTCCACCATATATACAACATCTCTTCCTACTATCATGCTTCTGGTTTACATCATCTCCTCCTCCACCATATATACAACATCTATTCCTACTATCATGCTTCTGGTTTTCATCATCTCCTCCTCCACCATATATACAACATCTCTTCCTACTATCATGCTTCTGGTTTACATCATCTCCTCCTCCACCATATATACAACATCTCTTCCTACTATCATGCTTCTGGTTTACATCATCTCCTCCTCCACCATATATACAACATCTCTTCATTATCATGCTTCTGGTTTACATCATCTCCTCCTCCACCATATATACAACATCTCTTCATTATCATGCTTCTGGTTTACATCATCTCCTCCTCCACCATATATACAACATCTCTTCCTACTATCATGCTTCTGGTTTACATCATCTCCTCCTCCACCATATATACAACATATCTTCATTATCATGCTTCTGGTTTACATCATCTCCTCCTCCACCATATATACAACATCTCCTCATTATCATGCTTCTGGTTTACATCATCTCCTCCTCCACCATATATACAACATCTCTTCCTACTATCATGCTTCTGGTTTACATCATCTCCTCCTCCACCATATATACAACATCTCTTCATTATCATGATTCTGGTTTACATCATCTCCTCCTCCACCATATATACAACATCTCTTCCTACTATCATGCTTCTGGTTTACATCATCTCCTCCTCCACCATATATACAACATCTATTCCTACTATCATGCTTCTGGTTTTCATCATCTCCTCCTCCACCATATATACAACATCTCTTCCTACTATCATGCTTCTGGTTTACATCATCTCCTCCTCCACCATATATACAACATCTCTTCCTACTATCATGCTTCTGGTTTACATCATATCCTCCTCCACCATATATACAACATCTCTTCATTATCATGCTTCTGGTTTACATCATCTCCTCCTCCACCATATATACAACATCTCTTCATTATCATGCTTCTGGTTTACATCATCTCCTCCTCCACCATATATACAACATCTCTTCCTACTATCATGCTTCTGGTTTACATCATCTCCTCCTCCACCATATATACAACATATCTTCATTATCATGCTTCTGGTTTACATCATCTCCTCCTCCACCATATATACAACATCTCCTCATTATCATGCTTCTGGTTTACATCATCTCCTCCTCCACCATATATACAACATCTCTTCCTACTATCATGCTTCTGGTTTACATCATCTCCTCCTCCACCATATATACAACATCTCTTCATTATCATGATTCTGGTTTACATCATCTCCTCCTCCACCATATATACAACATATCTTCCTACTATCATGCTTCTGGTTTACATCATCTCCTCCTCCACCATACAACATCTCTTCATTATCATGCGTGTCAAGTGGCACATTCACCACCACTAGAGAGGATGAAGGCTCACATTGAGCATTCCTCTCTATGCATTTCAGACGACATCCTGAAGAACGCACAGCAGAGATCTTCACAGTAACGGGCTATAGGCCATAATTAAAGAAGCGCCCGGAGGACTGAAGGAGGCACATTGCTTCTTCAACCTTTGATGACAGATAACAGGATACTGTAAGGTGCCCTTGTGGCCAATCAGGGCAGAGAGCTGGAGGAGAGGAAGGGGAAGGAGATGTATAGAAGAAGGTTACAGAGACAAAAGAAGCAGTGGAGGCTGGGGAGGGAGAGTCAGAGAGGCAGAAAGACAAGGAGAAAGATGCAAGACAAAGAGAGAGAGATAGAATGAGAGGAAGAGGAGAGAGGGGATCCCTGCAGGCCACAATCTGCTGAAAGCAGACGCGCCCTCACCGGGAACTCCGCCCCATAGACCATATAAAAGATATAGAGGGAGTCATTGTGACGTCACCCACAGAGCCGTATAATAGAAGAGATCCGACATCTCCATTCACTCCAATGGACCAGTTTTTTACTCTCAAGAGTTCCAGGAAGTAAGGTCCTGGATTAAGCAGCACTGTCGAGTTGCAGGAAAATAGACAGTTTGTGTTGTACTCTGAAAGCGTTTTTCATCCCTTGAATCGAATTGTACATTATCAGCTTTATTTTAGCATGCAAAAGTAGCACGAGACCCATTCCTGGCTGTTCATTGGCTAATGAGTCTTGCATTTTGGTCCTCCGCTGACGCCATTCTCTCTCTAGAGGACACTAGTCACCCATAGAGAGCTTAAAGTTGAGCTGAACCCAAAAATGACTTTTCTTTTCTTTTAGTTCAAATACCTGGGTATGCAGTGCACCTATTTAATAATGTATGCAAAAAAAATCACAAAAATCTAAATTCTTTAGTTTTTCACACTTTTTCACATCAAAAGTTCATTTTTCAAGATTTCATAACAGCAATCTATAGTTTGCTGACATCACCTAGTACTATCAAATTTCTACCCCATTTCAACCAATCATATCATGACATGCAGCTGTCAATCAAATCTTTATTTCAGGATAATCTTCTCTTCCAAACGAAGTAGAAAATGGCGCCTAGTGCCTGTCATCTGGCAGAATTCCTATCCCATAAACTACTAACTTGGCCAATTGTTAGAAACATGAACAAAAAACAAAAACTAATCTCTAAGAATGCAAAGAAATGTAACTGGCTCATTAAAACGCACATTCCAGGGATATCGTATTTACATTTATAACGATAATGGCGTGCGCCTCCGAGCCTGACAGCCTCCCTGGCTGTCAGGGGTCGTCTCTCGGAGATTCCAGGCGGGCGGGCAGCACCCATGCATCGGATTGTCCGCTCGCTCCGCACGAAGCCGGTGGCTGCCTGGTACACCGCGGATCCCACTCGCGTAGCACGACGTCACGCTGAATCCCACCCGATTTGCGGGTGGAACACGGCAGGATTGGCCGATGCCAAAGCCAGCCGACAGAATTGTCAAATCAAATCATCGACACCGTATATGGTCTGCCTCTCAATTTGTTTTCAGTCTGAAACGGACTCAGATGCACGTGACAAACGGGTTCACCTCGACTTTAAGTGGACGTCACTTCCTGCCTGGCCTTGCGTACCAGCGTCTCAAACAAATAAATGGGTGAGTGGCGAGACACGTCACTTATGTGACTGGCTGTGCATAGTCTTCCTTTTTTTCCTTTGTTTCCTATTTTTTTAGCAATTTACATTTTTTAGAACACAGAAAAACTAAAAAACGAACAAACTCAGATACAGGAAAAGAAAAGAAAAGAAAGAAAAAACATACATACACTCCAAAATCACAACACAGTGCCACCAGTTACATACAGCTTGTAAATATATATAAATTGTGATTGTAAATATATATATACATATATATGAGTGGGATCCCACACAAGGGAGAGAGACCGGCCGGGCGAATCACCCGTCACCCCTAACCTCGTCAAGGTAGGCCAGAAACAGGTCCCAAATAAATTCAAATTTCAAGTTTGAAATCTCCCAGGTGAGTTGGTCCTCAAGAACCCGAGTCTATCCATTCGTATAACAGAGACCATGTCCGCCAACCACAACTGAAAAGAGGGTGGAGAAGGGGACTTCCATTTCTGCAGAATGAGTTTCTTGGCAACAATTGTCCCCTGTGTCAGAGATTGTTGCACAGCTGTAGGGAGGTCCAGAGAGGGTCCGAGCAGCCGAAGATGGCGAGTTCTGCCTCCGGCTGAAGGGTTATTTTGGAGGCCTTAAGGCACTGACAGGGTTCTGCGTAGCCTCGACTTGGAGCCTTGAACGTAGACTGTGCATACGTGAACGTAACTCGGCGCGTTGGCTGCAGTACACCTCCAAAACACTAGGTGGCTTGTGGTACACTCGTGTCGATTATGACGCTATCGTGTTGTTTACCAAGAACTTGCAATCATGTCGGTGGGGGGACATTTTATTGTCCCTCCATTTCAAAACTCATTCCGGTGAGCCTGCAGAAGGCTTTGCTAGATGAGGGACAAGCACTGTTAAATGAGGAAATTGCATTTCCTCATTCCTCACAACAAGTACGTCAGCGGATATGTGCGCGGCCCAAGGCAACGGTCAAATCACAGCTCTCGTGCTGGTCATGTCACGTCCGTGTTGACGCCGCGGAGTCACATTTTCGAGGAGCTGATGGGACGGCCAGCTGCGGCGACCCCTCGGCGCAGGCGATTTCGCGTAAGCATAAAACCAGTTTTAGAGTACCAATCAAATATTTTGGCCCAGAATCCGGTCAGTAAAGGGCAGGACCAGAAGGCATGAGACAGAGTGCCCTCCGACACCTGACACCTGTCACACAGTGGTGAGACAGACGAGTAAATCTTGTGCAACTTCTGCTTAGAATAGTGAAGACGGTGAGTAACTTTAAATTGGATCAGCTGGTGTCTGCTATTAACTGAGCCGAGTGGTATGACAGTGTGTTCATAGTCTTTCTGATTTATAACTTATAGTGCCATTTCCCCCCCATATTTTTCCCCAATTTTCCCCCCAATTTGTATATTGGGGAGAAAATAGGGGAGTCTATTTACGTGCTGAAATAGACTCTGGGTTCCCAGATTGCTGTCCAGCCCCTTACAGATCACATGACACAACACACTGTAATCTGCCTCATCTCCAACCCCCCCCACCACCCAAAACTCTCCTACATCACCCCTCTCTGTCTGCTTCACTCCCAGCTAGTGTTGTCACCATGCCACATTTCTGACTTGATAGCAACACTAAGTATAATATCTAGAAATTCGATTCAACTTCAAAACCACAATAAACAAGAAGTAAAGCCCTTTAGGTGGCCTGGATTCAGTGGACTGTTTGATGCTGTTGGCCTGTTTTCAGCTGTTTGACTCTGCAGTCCAGTGGCAGGAGCCACACCGCCCTAACCTGACGCTGCCAGATGGACGGTATAGCTCCACATAGGTTTCACTAAACCAGTCAATCTGGGTTTGAAGTCACCAGACCCGCTGACGGAGGCGGGCACTTTGTCCAAGCTACTTGGCAGGTGATTGGATGACCCATCTGTCTATCACCGCTGGTGGGTGTTAACTTCAACCAATCAGATCGCGGAAGGTGCCTGTGGATGATCTCCGTGGTATTCATTGATTGAGTCCTCGCGGTCGTAAAGTCACCTTCGAAGCATTTAGTTAGATTATAACGAACTAGTTGTGTGGCTTAGCCTTCCCAAATGTTGAGGGTCGTTTTTTAGAATTTAATACATAGAATTGGGAACATTACATTCAATTTCATTCAGACTGCCTGTCACTTCCGCGATGTTGACGAGTGAAAAGAACTACAAAGACCATGTACCCACTACTTGCCCAGACGAGCCTGCCCGCCTACGGCCGCCGCTGATTCGTCGGCCCGGCAATGGCCGGCATGGCTCGACCAATCATCTTAAACTGCCTGTGCGGGTCCAGACCGTCATGGAGAACCAAATGAAATGTGAGTTCACGTGACGGGCGGTTTACCAGGCTAACACCGCCCCTCTGTCTATTCCAATCTTCTCTCTTCTTTTAACTATTCCAAATGTACGTATGTATGTCTCTGGAGGTGACACTTGTAAACCAGGTCATACAAACTGCTTACCAGAAGAGAGCTGAAGTATAAATTGTTCCGAAATAAAACAATTGCCTTATACGAGGGATCAGCCGAGCAGCATTTTTGTAAACAAACCGCGTCACTGGGTGGCAACGGCAATGGAACCCTATGGAGCCCAAGATATTTGAGATATTAACGTTTGTTTGGCACAACTCATACTAATAACTGTCGCGGGGTTCCGCATTTCTGGGTGGCAAGTGACGTCAGGCTGATTCGTCCTATAGACCCTTCTCACGGGGGCCATTTTGTGTCGAGAAGCCAGGGTAAACACAGGTGCAAGCAAAACACTAATGAGGGTTTCCAACTTCCATGATTGGAATTTGGAAACCCTCATTAGTGTTTTGCTTGCACCTGTGTTTACCCTGGCTTCTCGACACAAAATGGCCCCCGTGAGAAGGGTCTATTGTCTGACCCATGGCCTCTGTTGCTGACCAATAGCCAGCCAAGCATCAACATTGACAGACCAATCAGACGATGTGTCGAACACAATTTGGTTCCGCCCATTTTTCCTCTGAAAAAGTCTGCGTGGATTAGCAGAGCAGAAAGACCATTGAGCTGCGTGATTGAAGAGTCAAATGAGAAACTGTCAAGACAGAAACCTACAGAAGCCTCGAATATTAACTTCTAACCAAATCAAGAGCCAGAACTAAACAGCATAAACACCTGGCTCCTTCACCCAAGCTGCTAAAGAGTAGAGAGTTTGTCAGCAGAACTCTGGTGAGTGCTACAAACTATAGCTATTAAGTGTGCTGAGCTAGCTATGCTAGTTACCTGAGCCACTACAGGCTAACCGCTAACATTACCTAGGCTAACTGTGCAGCTATGCTGTTTATCTGAGCCTCTACAGGCTAACCGCTAGCATTACCTAGGCTAACTGTGCAGCTATGCTGTTTATCTGAGCCACTACAGGCTAACCGCTAACATTATCTAGCCTAACTGTGCAGCTATGCTGTTTATCTGAGCCACTACAGGCTAACTGCTAACATTATCTAGGCTAACTGTGCAGCTATGCTGTTTATCTGAGCCACTACAGGCTAACCGCTAGCATTACCTAACTGTGCAGCTATGCTTTTATCTGAGCCAAATTACAGGCTAACTGATAGCAACATTACCTGTAACCAGGTGTAGTGGTAAATACAGAGGTGGGTAAACTATCCAAGGTGAGTAGTTTACCCACCTTGTGTCCCTTCATTGTTTTATATAGGTGATGTGAAAATAGGTGAGTAAACTATGTGCATCATTTCAAAGAGGTGGATAAACTGTGTTTACTTGCGTTTACCCTCCACTACACCCCTGCACTCTGCCTGTGCTGCACAATTCCTGGTGGTTAGAGGAGCGCATGGACATTGAACACACTTAGTGAGAAACAGCACTTTATTCAGATGCATTTTATTTTCATAATTCATGTTTATCACTTTATTTTCATATTGAAGGATAATTGTTTCATGATGTATAACATACACAGTTGTACACAGTTGTAAACTATTATTGTCAGGGGACAGAAAGTGTCTTGTCATGTTTGTCTGTTTTCTCCCTGTGTTTCCCCCTCCCCTGAGTGTTGTGTGTAGTGGGCGGAGATTTGCACCTGGTACCTGGGCTGCTGCACGGCTGGAGGTGATCAGCTAATTACCAGACGCCTCTACTTATACCCTGGCTCTCCAGTGACTCGTCGCCAGATTGTTTAGTCTCCATACGTGGTAGTACGCCTAGCCACTCTCGAGTTTGCTCGTTCCTGTGTTTTCCTGGATGAACCATTTTTGACTCATGACTTCTCCTGTGTTCAGGTCTGCTGTTCTCTGCTGCCAGCTGTCTTCAGACCTGTGTTCAGGATCCCCGCTTGCTGCCTGGATCTTCAGCGTTGCTTGCCTGCCTGTCTCCTGCTCATGCCTACAAAATTACCTTGTTGCAAATTAAATCTTGTTACTCGTTGGATCTGTCTCCGTGTCCGCTTTTGGGTCCTGCTCTTTACGGTTGTGACAATTATGCTATAAATGGTTACAGTTGTGAACTGTTAAGCTATGAATGGTTGCTGTAAAAACTGTTATTTATAGTGTTTTAAATGGTCCTGTTTGTACATCAAACAGGTCAGGTTTTTTGATGAGGCCAGAGTCTAGGACTACCAAGGACCATTCAGAGTCTAGGACTACCAAGGACCACTGAGCCAGAAGATGACCTTTTTTTCTCCTTGGAGAAAAAGGAGAAAAAGGTTGAGACCACTCCAGCCGGTCTCAACCCCGCCCCTGTCCAGAGCTATACGTGACAAACTAGCCAACTGCTCATCATCGATCCAGCCGGTCTCAACCCCGCCCCTGTCCAGAGCTATACGTGACAAACTAGCCAACTGCTCATCATCGCTCCAGCCGGTCTCAACCCCGCCCCTGTCCAGAGCTATACGTGACAAACTAGCCAACTGCTCATCATCGCTCCAGCCGGTCTCAACCCCGCCCCTGTCCAGAGCTATACGTGACAAACTAGCCAACTGCTCATCATCGATCCAGCCGGTCTCAACCCCGCCCCTGTCCAGAGCTATACGTGACAAACTAGCCAACTGCTCATCATCGCTCCAGCCGGTCTCAACCCCGCCCCTGTCCAGAGCTATACGTGACAAACTAGCCAACTGCTCATCATCGCTCCAGCCGGTCTCAACCCCGCCCCTGTCCAGAGCTATACGTGACAAACTAGCCAACTGCTCATCATCGCTCCAGCTGATCTCAACCCCGCCCCTGTCCAGAGCTATACGTGACAAACTAGCCAACTGCTCATCATCGATCCAGCCGGTCTCAACCCCGCCCCTGTCCAGAGCTATACGTGACAAACTAGCCAACTGCTCATCATCGCTACAGCCGGTCTCAACCCCGCCCCTGTCCAGAGCTATACGTGACAAACCAGCCAACTGCTCATCATCGCTCCAGGCGGTCTCAACCCCGCCCCTGTCCAGAGCTATACGTGACAAACTAGCCAACTGCTCATCATCGATCCAGCCGGTCTCAACCCCGCCCCTGTCCAGAGCTATACGTGACAAACCAGCCAACTGCTCATCATCGCTCCAGCCGGTCTCAACCCCGCCCCTGTCCAGAGCTATACGTGACAAACCAGCCAACTGCTCATCATCGCTCCAGCCGGTCTCAACCCCGCCCCTGTCCAGAGCTATACGTGACAAACCAGCCAACTGCTCATCGCTCCAGCTGGTCTCAACCCCGCCCCTGTCCAGAGCTATACGTGACAAACCAGCCAACTGCTCATCGCTCCAGCTGGTCTCAACCCCGCCCCTGTCCAGAGCTATACGTGACAAACCAGCCAACTGCTCATCGCTCCAGCTGGTCTCAACCCCGCCCCTGTCCAGAGCTATACGTGACAAACTAGCCAACTGCTCATCATCGATCCAGTCGGTCTCAACCCCGCCCCTGTCCAGAGCTATACGTGACAAACTAGCCAACTGCTCATCATCGATCCAGTCGGTCTCAACCCCGCCCCTGTCCAGAGCTATACGTGACAAACTAGCCAACTGCTCATCATCGATCCAGTCGGT
>NC_139641.1:17882907-17958921 GCF_964638095.1 Poromitra crassiceps
CTGAGCTAACTGTCTGAGCTAACTGTCCTGTCTGAGCTAACTGTCTGAGCTAACTGTCAGCTAACTGTCTGAGCTAACTGTCTGAGGACTCCAACTCAGGCGAGAGAGAAGTCTGAGAATGAATTGATGGCACTCGATTCACAACATGAAAAACAGCCTTCCATTCACAATAGCACAACGCTCATGTTGTCAACAGGACCTGCTCGAAACACACATCTGATTAAAAGAATCAATGCAACTACAGCAGATGGAAGTGATCTGATGACAGTAGGATCAAAACAATAGGATTGTGTCTTATTGCTTTATATTTAGTAGGCATTTTGATGTGCTCGCTCAGAACATTTTGACATTGATTCCCAGTAAAATGACACTAAAGAAGTAGCTGGGAAACACACATTTATGGGGTGTGAGATTAACATAGAGGAATAAAGGAGTATTTCATTTTAGAGCTGAGATGAAACTTTATTGATTCCCTGTTTCGACACTGGGTAATCTGTTTTGTCTACGGCGACTAATGCAAACATGCAAAGCCCTTGAAAATATGATGCTCTGATAAAGGCCCATGGCCAAAACACGTCAGTCTAGCCTAAAATAAAAATGGAAACCTGAGCAAAAGTCTTGCATTTTACATTTTGGAGTGCCGCTATTCTCACTCATCGAGTGATTTTTTCGCTTGAAAATATGTCAGTTCATAATTGACCCAGGTCTGGTTGCAAAGAGTGACAGCAAACAAATGATAATCTGTGAAGTATTGTATTTGTTCTACAGATGGCTATGAACAGTATCAACTTCTTTAAAGCCAGACATGCTGATCGCAGGCTGGTATACAAGCTCGCGCTGGAATGATCCTGAAAATCTTTTTTTTAACGAAAACAAAAATGCTGCAATGCAGCCCGACATCTAAAGAAGTTTTTCCAAGAGCAAAGACTCTTAGTTTTGCATCGGGGACCTGCAATGGCAAGTTTGAAGTCTACTCTTAAATGTGGAGAGGGTGTCTGCCTGCCGGACCGAGACTGCAAGATGGTTCCAAAGAGAAGGAGTCTGATAGATGAAAGCTCTGCCTACCATTCTGCTTTTACCACCAGTAGACCTGCATTCTGGGAGCGCAGTGCTCTAATAATAGCTAGGTAATAAGGTATGAGCTCCTTAAGATACTGTATGATGGTGCCTGATCATTTAGTGCCTTATAGGTGAGGACAGGGTTTTTAAATTCTATTCTGGATTTCACTGGGAGCCAGTGCAGAGAAGCCAGTATGGATTGTGTTTGTTTACTGAAGACATCAGTCACCACCGGCCACCGCTCGACAATGATGCCATCGCTCTGCTCACCAATCGATGATTGTGGGCCTGGACCCACAGACGGGACAGATGGATGGACAGACAGACAGACAGACAGACAGACAGACAGACAGACAGACAGAACGGCCTGTGCCATAACGAACACACAAAGTCACTTATAGAAGCTTACAAATCTGTTGATAAAAGTAAAATGTATGGTTCAGATTGCTATGTAGGCTAATATATATTCCATTGGTTCCCCAGTTTTTAACGCAGAGCAGTTGCCGATTTTCGGAAATATCGTGATATTTGGGAAACATCACAATTTTGAACATTTACTTTCAGAGGCTGCAGGAACAGAGTTAAAGCCAGAGTGAAGTTTCTGGTATCATATGAAACTAGAAGACTTAAGGAATGGATTTGTACCAACCATGTCATGCTAGCTTGTCAGGAAGGTAGAGAAATAACACTCCAAAATTAGACAAAGTTTTGGCGAGGGGGAAAACACTTTTTCAAAGGGGTCCTCTTTTTTACAGCCTAATGTTGGCAGGTGTGTGTGTGTGTGTGTGTGTGTGTGTGTGTGTGTGTGTGTGTGTCCATTTCGAACCAGCTAGTAGCCTTACAGTATTGTTATTTAGCCTTTCTGCTGCTATTGCATGGTTAAATCAGCACATTTTATTTTATGGGGGGTTGGTATATGCAGTGGAAGTGGTCCCTGGGGAATTTGGTTTGGTACGTAGTGGTACTTGGTCGGAAAAGTTTGGCAACCCCTGATCTATTCTGTTAACATGTATTCATTAGGTGAACACTGATTTGTCATTTAATCAAGTCTAAGCCTCATGACATAAAAGAGCTCAGTCCCAATTTGCTCCCTTAGGCCTTAAGGAGACTTTTTAGTCATGAAAAAAGATCCGTGTTGCTCTCTGATTTGTGTGACATTGATTAATCACCAATATTTCAGCACAAGACTTCCTCGAGGCCGAGGGCACGCGAGACAAGAGATTTCTACAACACAATGTTTGATGATAATTACCTGACTTCTAACTCGTTAATTTGTCTACAGTTGCAGCCAATTAAAATGCAGCGGAAAATGAGGGAGGTGTTTGGGCACAGTTCATTATGCTGCAGAAGTGGAGAGACGGGTTTCTTAGCGGTTTCTCTCTCTCAGAGCCGTCCGTGCGGTGATGATGAATCATCAAATGGCACGCTGCTGTCAGAGGCGCACGGTAATGCATCACGGCGTGAGCGTTTTTGAATGCCCACAAATAATACCTCACGTCACGTATCCCGGCAATAAAATGCTAGCATCTCACGGCATGGTAAGAAGAAGGAGGAGAAGATGCTGGTGAGGATTAGGACTGCTTTAGCCGAGCTAATTTACATCCCCAGCATCAGCAGTCTAATGCTACTTGAGGAGGGATTAAGCCTGGTCTCCCCTTGACTTTGATCAGATATACAACACTTAAAAATATTCACCCTCTCGGATAGAGCGGAAGGAACTCATGTATAATTTCCTCTGCTACCTGAGGTTTTTCCTTTGTAATAATCTCCATGCTAATGCCAAGCCAGCAACTATACGTAGAGTAAGTCCCTCATTTGCTGCTTTAAGTCATGTTTAAACATTGATGGGGTTGTTGGGTGAGGAGGAATAATGAACATCTGCCAATAGCTGCCAGTACAGACTAGACATTATGGCATCCTTCAAAGATCCATAATATGGATATTATGAATAATGAATAATAATAATGAATATTATTTCTGTGAGTCAGTATATTATTGGCCCTCTCTCCCTGATTGAAGGTTTTAAATGGATTATGAGAGAAGTATGTGTACTATATTATTCAGTGAGGAATATGCAGTGGTGAAGTGCAATGGTTCCCAAAGTGGCGTCCAGGGACCCCCAGGGGTCCTTGAGGGGGTTTCAGGGGGTCCCCAGCAAGAAGGGGAATAATGTATTTTATTTTCACTAGAATTCAATCCATATAGAAAAGAGCAAATATGACTATTTTGGTCATAGTTCTCATCCACTTTCTGTAGTAAAACATCTGAAAGCTAAAATCTTATCAGATGGGGGCCCGTGGTCTATATATATATATATATACTAGGCATCAATGCCTTCTCTTCTTCTTCTGTGGTTTTCTCTTCTTCTTCTGTTACCAAACAGAAGCGCTTCTCTTCTTTCTTTCGTTTTTTTTATCACATATTGTTTTTGATTTTTAAATTGCAGACTTGAAACGTCATTTTACAAAAGGGTGAAATGGTTACATCACATATAACATTCCTTTCCT
Organism: Poromitra crassiceps; assembly: GCF_964638095.1. NCBI lineage: Eukaryota > Metazoa > Chordata > Actinopteri > Beryciformes > Melamphaidae > Poromitra > Poromitra crassiceps. The sequence goes on from NC_139641.1 coordinate 17,886,474, forward strand.
TCCCTCCGCAAATAGGGGATGGATATCACCTGTACCAAGATAGGGCCCTTTATCTCATTAGATAAAACGTTGACAAAGTTTTTTCATTTGCAGTTGAAAAAAGGTAATAAATCACAATATATCGCAATACTCAATATTGTAGCGAACCAGAGTTACATATAATGTGGTGAGCAATAGAAGTGTCTCGATTGCAGATAGGAACTGATGTGTGGGAGTGTTACTGTGGGGGAACACTATGCTTGTGGGAGACTTCCGGTCAGACAGAGCATGCGGGTGGCAGTCTCCGGATACCGCCTAAGGAGAAGCAGCTAGCTAGCTATGGGCGTAGCAACCGCCAAGAGTTGTAATATGACTAACTGTGAATAAAGAACCCTGTACCAGCAAGAAGCCTCTGATTCCATAGATACCAGGAACGCTACAATATATTGCAATACTTGCATATCGCAATATCACAATACTATCGTATCGTGACTTAAGTAGTGATAATATTGTATCGTGGGGCATCTGGTGATCCCCACCCCTAGATAGCAACCTGTCTGTAGTAGCTGTACTGTACCGTACTGTAGCTGCTACCATTACGTATGTCTAATGTTTAATTGTATGTTTAATTAGGTATATGCTATTTGCACCTGTGCAAACAGAACGTCAACTGTTTAAGTATGTCTAAAGTATGCACATGACATGTGCACCTATGTGCAGTGAATATGCCACTGTCTCTGACTTGTCTTATCACTCTACTGCCTTATTGCTTGTTGTGTCTCTTGTTGTTTTTGCACTCATATGCCCTGTTATATTTGTACTATGTTGTAAACGGAGTCCACAGCACAAGAATTTCACACGTGATACTTGTACTACGGAGTGACAATAAAAATCTTGAATCTTGAAGTCTGTTGGAGACAGAATCCTTAATCCAATTCTTTGCTTGCCATCCTGTTCATGGATTTCAGGTAGTAGCTTGGCAGTTGGCATAATGCATAGCAATTCCATTAAGTCCCATTCTTGCTCGGGAGGAACATTTTGTACTAGCTTTGTCTTCAAAATCCCAGACGCAGGCAAGTGTTGCTAGTCGAATTTCCACAGTTTGATTGTGGATTGTGAAGTAGAGAGTTGAAACAGCAAAGCAGACGAGAGAGAATTACATTTAGTTGAGTCCAGTCACTGTAGCCATACAACTGCTGCTGCCTCATTTCCTGATGCTGTTGGACAGTGTCTGGCAGCAAGAATGACAGTGTATCAATACAGCATATTCTCATGTTAGCGCACTGTCTCACTGCCCTGCCTGCTTTAATGAATGACAGTGTATCAATAGAGCATATTCTCATGTTAGTGCGCTGTCTCTCTGCCCTGCCTGCTTTAATGTATCAATAGAGCATATTCTCATGTTAGTGCTCTGTCTCACTGCCCTGCCTGCTTTAATCAATGTCTCCAGTCCATCCAGATGGAAGAGTGGAAATAGGCTCCTGGGACAGACGACAGTAACAACTCATGATTAGAAGAGCCATCCATTCTCCATCTCCCTCCTCTCTGTCTGCCGCCGGCTCTGACCTCTGACCTCTGTCAACCTTTCACTTTCTCTTTGTCTCTAATGCTCCCTGAGATTTCTCTTTCCATCCGTCTCAAACAAACAAAATCGGAACGGGGAGGAAGAGAACTGTTTACACGACAATGCTGCCCTGCATAAAACCTTTGCAAACCTTTGTTGCATTTGGGCCTTCTGTTTCCATGACAACGGCGTTATTGGGGGCCTGAAAACAAGAGCGAAACCAGATCCCAGAGTGAAATTCTCTGGTAACGCTCTAATATTTGATAATTGCCTCTGATTTGGTTATTATTGTTTTTTAGTAATAACGTAATACTTAACTCATTGAGTGCCAGCCACTTTTGGAGAACGGACGCTCCCAGTGCCTGAGTTTCAGAGCATTTTCAGTGATTTCTCGAGGCCCACAGAATATTGTGTGATATTACTATGTAAACACCGAACACGCACAAAGAACGATGAGACTCTCTTCTATCATCTGCAAAAAAAAGTGTATTGATCCCATTTTCCGTTCTTTAGTTATGAGCCGGAGAAGATAGGCTGTTTTGCCGATAGGTTAACTGTGCCTGGCTGAGCCACGTAACGTAACGTCTCACGTAACGTATAGGGCAAGCCGACTTAATATAAATCACGTGCAATATGTGCAATATGTGCAATATGTCACAGGCAATAATGATAATTGACACGGAATGTATACTATACTTACTCCACGTATTGGTATTTTGCTACTTAGACATTCTACTTATTTTGTGCTTTTGCTTCTATCGCATTACTAGTTATTCTATGCTATGTTGTGTTTTTCTGCTTATTGCTTAATATTGCATTACTACGGTCTATTTTTATTTTATTTTTTATTTTATTTATGCTATGTGTGTTCTGTGAGCGAGCTACTGTAACTTGTCCCAATTTCCCCCCGGGGATCATTAAAGTCTTTCTGATTCTGATTCTGATTCTGATTGAGCAAAAAGACACTTTTCAAATTAGAAGCTGAGTTATTCCGCCTTTTGTGAAATGCAGCATTTCAAGCACATTCACTGAGTCTGAAGATAATATTTTCTGATGTAGTGACGTGGTGTAGTTGTGTGGTGCCTGCGTGCCCCACCCCCCTCTCCCCCCCTCAGCTGCAAACTCCTCCCCATACTAACACACAGCCTACACGCACCCAGTCTATTTTCGGAGCGCTCCGTTTTTTTGCGCCGGCTCCCAGCGCGACACGGAAATGCCAAACCGGACTGCAGGGAAAGGTTTGGCCCTTCGGCGTCGGGTGCTGCCTTTCTGGCGGCTAATCGTGTGAAGAAACTATGCAGACAGACAGAGGCAGAGGGGCTCAGTTGTGTGCGCGGATTGACTGCTGTTCGCAGCCAACATCAGCTGCAGTCAGAGCCATCTATATGGCTCTGGCTGCAGCATGAGCGGTTTCTCTTTGATCACGGGGGTTTTTCCTGCTGTTTCCCGGACCTTCCTCTAATCTGGAGAGCACTGTCGCCACCTAATGGATCTGTAAAATAGGTTATAGACCTCCAATAGCTACAATATTTGTACAGGAGATGTATCGGGCATTGAACCACGTCCCACCGTCAAAAAACGCAATTGACGACAATCGTCGTCATTGGCACTCTACGTTACTAAAGCAATTGACGACGATTGTCGTCATTGGCACTCAATGAGTTAATAACTAGCTCTGAAAGCAGAATTATAGAGAAAACAATGGCAAACAGACAGCTAGTAGCCTACCACTATTATTCCATTTAACAACAAGCTATTTTAAGCCATATTGCCAAGAATTGTATTGTGCAAATTGTATTCTTGCTAGCTCTCGCGGGCCACATAAAATGAGTTGCCGGGCTGGATCTGGCCCCCGGGCCTTGAGTTTGACACATGTGCACTAGACTATCTGGGAACGGCCTGAGCAGAGCCAATGTCACGTTACAACTTGGCAGGTGATTGGATGAAGCATTTGTCTATCACCGTCTGGGAGGGCTACTTCAACCAGTCACATCAACTTGGATATGATGTAGTAGCTGCTCAGCGCCAAGCGAAGCTGGCTAACCATGGGAGGCTAACACAACTGCAGCTAACAACTGTTAGCTGAAGGCTAACAACCCAGCAAGCACGGACGGACCCGGACGAATCAAGAGAGCCCAATCGGGGCCAGCTCAAGTCATATCATGATGGGTCAGATCTGGCCCAAGTATCACTATCCAACTAATTTCACTCACCACTGAAATATCCATGAGGATAACTAAATGGTTGCAATCAATCACGTATTTCTCAGCCTGGGCTATTTTTTATCCAAAATCCGAGTGATCAGCACGTGTGGACATCTGCTGATTAACAAACTGTTTATTCGTGGAGGTGGGACTACGAGGAGATGAATTGCGGGGGAATCCTACAATTGTCTCACTTGCATATCGTGTTGCCAGATTGTTTTGAAAGAGAGAAAATACACTGCGAGGCGAGGCGTAAATATTTGAGTTGGGAGTTGCATGCTGTAGCATGTGTTTCGGGGTTCTGCTTGCTACAGATTGTAAACTGTTACACTGTGATGTGCGATCCACAAAAGTTCGGTAAAGTTGGAAATATATTGACAGATTTGCACTTCCCGGATCAATAGCTCATAAACGAAGCGTGTACTGCACACACGACGCCTCTTTCCCATCTTAGTAAGGTAGACAACGAGCTACAACCTCATTTTCACCTAAATGAGCGATCCTCCGAGCTGGACAAATAACATTGGTCTCTATGTGCTGCGGACGGTGAGGCGAGTGCTTAAAGGCTATATTACTCCAACCTACAGCAGAATATTTCAGCGAACAGTTGTAGCGGTAGAATAGCAGGTCTGTAAGTTGTAGATCCCGAGTTCAAATCCCACACGGGGTGGTATTATATTTTTGGAAAATGTAGCATAAAATTGTTAATCTGGACATAATTATAGCTTTATGTATAAATTTGCTGAATATACACTGTGTACATAGCAGAATAACTGAACATGCCCATTCATGGTAACGGTCATATTTCGACGTCCGCTTGACGTTCCTGCGTAGACGTCTAAATCATCCCCAAATCACCATGTCATCTGGCCTAGTCCTGAACGTCACTGGAACACGTCATCACAACGTTATCATGACGTAATTTTGCTTGCTGGGAAACTGCAGATGTTGGGTGCCAACATTGACTGTTCAATTGACCATTCAAAAGAAAGAAGAACTGTGGATGTCACGCTTTAGTTAGCATCACCAGAAGTCTTTTCCTCAGGTGCTGTCCCCCGCTCCCCCGCTCACAACTTGCATTGACTTCATGCCTGGCTGCTCGGGTGCAGCGCTGTACGCTTGAGAAATAGAACAGAAGCTGAAACTATCAGTGCAGCACGCATGCGCCCCCTCTCTTCTTCCTATGTTATTGTTGACATGGTTGATGTTTCTGAAATATAATGTTATAGTATGTTTTTGTTTGTATGTTAAAAACCTGTTTGTACTAACCTGTATGATAGTGATGCGCGGGTCCCGCGGGCTGGCGCGCCCCACAGGCGGTCTGGGTTGGCAAATTATGAAAATATCGCGGGTACGGGCGGGGCAGGCTCAGAACGTGACAAAGCAACATTATTAAATAATTTAGAGCAGTGAAACGAGGTAGCCTATGATCTCTCAAAACAAACATTTTGGAAGGATTATTCGCTGTAATTATTATTTGAAGTGTCCATAAAACTAATGCCAGCGCAGATTTTCTGTTGTGGACTTGTCAACTTTACTGCAACGTGAGTAGGCTACGCAATTGAGAGTGGAGGAGGTAATTAAAAGAAATCAGACAGTGTCAGCGAGTCTGAAGCCGTATCTGCAAGCCGTCTGCACCTGCAGGTGCAGTACTCACGTTGCACGCAACAATTGAGAGTGCATGAGGTAATTAAAAGAAATGGGGAAGAATAAGAAGTTTTTCTGTAGCCTACCTCTACCTGCTACCTCCATTTGAAGAGCTTGGATTAATTGAAGAAAGACCGATAATAGTAGAGTTTGTAACGAAGCAGAAAGAAATCGACGACATGAAAGCAGCCGAGCAACGCATGTGAGTGTCTGTGTGTGTGTGTGTGTGCTGGGTTGGGCTGGGTTCAGAATTTCAGAGGGCTGGCTCCAATGACGGGTTGGGTTGGGGCGGGCCTTAAAAAACCCTGACCCGCACATCACTACTGTATGATGTGCAATTGTGCAATACTGTACATCAATATACAGACAGACAGACAAGAAGGCAACTGGGTGAGAGATGGAGCCTGGAGGTGTTGGGAGACCTGTGTTGGAGGTGAGGGATGGAGCCTGGAGGTGTTGGGAGACCTGTGTTGGAGACAATCAGCTATGAAGAGAATGGGCAGGTTCTCTGAGGGATGAAGATCAAAGGACCATCTGCCCGCATAGAGGACTCATAGGGGAGGGAGCGTCTGCTGCTGGCCTGTGGCAATAGAGGCTAACACGTCCTCAGATCCAAAAGGAACCCTCAATCTGGAAGCTTCTTCGCCTGTTCCAAGCTTCCCATTCATCAAACATAATGCTGCACAACCCTTCTCATTCCCAATTGGTCCTATGTGGACTTTTTGTCAAATCTCTTGGCGTCACTATAGACCTTATTCGCTAACCCCGGACTGCGCCATATTGTTGACATACTGTCCTGCAGCTGACAACTATAGTAACGGCCTTATTGTCGTTTCTGTTCCATTACAAAATAGCGATAGTGATGACAGCAATACAAACCCCAGGGTTGTTGTCTGTATGCTGCCGTTAATGCCTGTAATAATAAACAAAAGAAAAAACGAGGTGAACAGACTTTGCTGTGAGGAGCTGTCAGAAAGTTTGACCTGTCTCTCCTATACGGCAACCATTTTAGGGCATCCTCGTCAGTCAGAGTATAGGCTATCGTTCCTCAGTCTAAAGCGTTGTCAGTTGTCATGTCTCCTATAGTAAACCGTCGAGTGTGCTCTGAAACACCTTCAGTCCTCACACGAAAACGCTGTCATTCCTCCTGCCTCACTAAAAACGTTGTCGATCCTCCTGGAGACTAGCTGTCAGACATCACTCAAACTAGCTGTCAGGCATCACTCCTCACGTCTCACACAAAAACGTTGTCGATCCTCCTGCAGACTAGTTGTCAGACATCACTCAAACTAGCTGTCAGGCATCACGCCTCACACAAAAACGTTGTCGATCGTCCTGCAGACTTGATGAGGTTTGCCTCATCAGACCCACAGTTTCTCCAGCATGTCTGGCTTACTGGTGACATATATGGTTTCATTTTAGGTGTAATAAAAAACCTTACAAGGTTCTTCCAACTAAATTCACGCCACTGCAAGGAGCAGGAAGTAGAAAAGACTGTTTCACACATATTCTCCCATTCACGTTCTGTTATTGTATCGTTTAGTTCTTTTTCCCATCTTTTTTTTATATAATTTGTAGTATTTCCCCTCCCCATTAGAATTCCCTGGTACAACTTTGAGACTATTGATTTAGAATTACTTTTGTATGCCATAACCATTAATTGTATTAGACCACTAGGTTCCCGAGTTATTTCCCCAATCTTAATTTCTTTCAATAAATAGTGTCGTGCCTGCAAGTATCCAAAAAAATCGCCCTTCTCCAAGTCATATTTTTTACTTAGTGTTTGAAAGCTCTCTAATGTATCCCCATCCATTATATTACAATAGGCAGTAATACCTCTATCAGCCCAGGATTTGAATCTGGAGCTCATGCAGTTTGGCTTAAAATCTGTGTCATATGCAATCCATCTGAGTTGTTTCACCTGCGATCTCAATTTCAGTTGTTTTATGACATCAAACCAAGTACACAAAGTAAAAAATGTAAAGGGACTCAGATAATTCTGATGAGATAATGTGAGCTTATGATCTCCAATCATTGCTTGTATTGGAATCCCCGTGCATTCAGTCTCAATCTCTTTCCATCTTGCCACATACCTATCATCGCACCAAAGAGCTATGTTTTTTAATTGAGCAGCGTGATAGTAATCTTTAAGGTTAGGAAGAGACATACCGCCTCCGTCTTTCTTAACTCATTCACCGCCAAAGACGTCTTTGACGTGTTATCAGAAATAGCCATCCACGCCAAAGACGTGTTTGACGTGTTTTTGTTTTTATTAGTGCAGCGCTTAGTTCAAACACTTCCCCGGCCTGTGACACAGACACAGGTCCCTAACCTCAAAGTCAAGCCGACAGCACGTTATCAAACACATACCGCAGCTGTTGTTTGAAATAAGGAAGAAGGAGGAAAGGAGGAAAAACAGAGAAATGCGCTTCCTTGTAGAGAGGAGAAACGCCATTGAAACGCCCCTCGGCGCGCTGCACTGCTCGCCTTGCTGCAGCCTGCAGCAAGGCGAGCAGTGCAGGGCGAACCTGGATTGCCTAGTCAAACCCGTGACGAACATGATCGATCCGGTTCCAGCAGCGCCTGGTCCCAAAGCCAAGCCGGACCCGTTCCTGTGTCGTGTCGCAGCATTCGTCCCAGCCCGAACGAGAGGAGGAAAACGAGCAGAGGCAGAGGAGGCAAAACGCTGATGGGGAAGGAGGGGCAAGGAGGTGCGGGGGAAGGAGGTGCGATCTAGCAGCAGCTGTGGACAGAACTCTCTCTCTGTGTGTGTGTGTGTGTGTGTGTGTGTGTGTGTGTGTGTGTGTGTGTGTGTGTGTGTGTGCGCGTGTGCGTGTGTGTGTGTGTGTGTGCGTGTGTGTGTCTGTGTCTGTGTGTGTCTGTCTGTCTGTCTGTCTGTCTGTCTGTCTGTGTGTCTGTCTGTCTGTCTGTCTGTCTGTCTGCACACTCACTCACACTGAGCAAACTGTATTGTTGAATGTAAAAAAAGCACTTCATATATATATATATATATTTTTTTTTTTTGTCATTTGTGTCATAATGAATAATATTTACATGTCTGATGTCAATACAGTTCAAAATAAAAGAATTGAGAGCGAGTTCTGCCTGAGATTGTGTGCTGTACATAAATGCCATTTTCTGCAATTTCTTTTCTCAGAGAGACCTTTTGGGTGAAAACAGGGTGTATATAAATGGCTATAAGTAGAGTACAGAACATGCTAAAAGCTCACTTTTTTTTTCCTGGTGAACCCAGAGACGTACATCTTCATTTTGAGGTATTGCAAATCACTTTGGTGCTAATAGATAATTTACTGTGGGTCTTGAAAGATGACCAACAATTATGAAAATCTTTGGCCTGTGCTAAATATTGGCAGTCCTAAACTGGCCATGAATGAGTTAATGGTCAATGTCCTGTACTTAACCCTTGGTTTTTTCCCATTCCAAACAAAGCGTGAAATCTGCTTGTCCCACTCCTGAAATTGGGTATTTGGGACTTTAACAGGCAGTGACATAAATAGATAGAGCAGTCTAGGAAGAACAGTTATTTTAACAGTTTCAATTCGCGAACTAAAACTTAGTATAGACCAGCGATCCCCAAAGTCCGGACTCCGGTCCGCATCCGGACCCAGACGCCGTCCTATCCGGACCGAGCCCTATAACCTACAAATCATTGAGAATCGTTACATTTCACCAAGCTTTTCTTTTTTAACCGGCACATGCTTTTCTACCCTTTACGGTACTGGTTTAATCTGCCAGGAAGCTCACAGACCAATGCATGCGCTGTAAATCATCACACGTGATGCTACTCAGCCAATCAAATATCCGATTCGATTCTGCCTGTTCCAGTCGGTTCCAGTGCTGCAGGCGAGAGATTGTCCGACACGGAGATATGCGAGAGATATAAGTCATTTCACATGGCGTGCTCAAAAAACAAAAACAAAGATTTTGTTTTAATCCGGAGCAGGCAGACTCTTAGATGTTCATTCATTGTTCTCACGGGCAGTTCAAAACCAGGCAGTATGTCTCATGTGAAGTGCGATGCGATCCTAACCTGTCTGTGAAAGCGCCACACGAGCAAACACACTCAAATCCAGACTGAGGGCACACTCACACATTCACTGCCCAACGGCATGTGACGTTTGCATTGCGAACGATCGACAGACAGACAGACAGACAGACAGACAGACAGACAGGCAGATAGATAGATAGAGACAGACACTGAGACAGATAGATAGATAGATAGATAGATAGATAGATAGATAGATAGATAGATAGATAGATAGATAGGGAACTCACTTCTCTCAAGAGAAAAGGTGGAGTTAAGGGAAGAAAAGAAGATTTTCTTTCTCAAATTAAAACACTTTTAAGATGCACATTTTCCCAAAGCACTCTGTTGTATGTTATTTTTAAATGCAGCCATTATTTTACTTGAAATGAGAAAAGAACATGTATTTATTATTAGTGTAGGCTAGTTATTTATAATTAATCCAGTTAAATATGAAAACTAAATAAACATTGTTGATGTTTATTTTGATTTAACAGTCAGTCGTTGACTACATACAGACATTGTACCATTAGGCTACTGCAATCATTGAAGTACCGTAGCCTAAGTTCAATGGCACTGAATCATAACACAAGCTACTGTACGTTACAATGTTCCGGACCTTTGCTTGAGGACATTTTCTCTAACTGGACCTCTATGAATTTTAATTGAGTGCCCCTGGTATAGACAATGACCAATTACTGAGATCCTCTTTAATCTTCTTACTTACTACATCATAGTTCTTTTTATACAGATCACCAGGACAATATGTCAACCATACCCCTAAATATTTGATTGCTTTTCGTGACCAATCAATGGGAAGTCTTAGCTTGATTTCAGTTGTTGGGTCATAATTAAACGTTAATAGTTGTGTTTTTTGAATATTGAGTTTATACCCCGATTATGTGCCATATGTATCAAGGAGGTCCAAAAGGCCTGAGAGACAGGTCTCTGGGTTATTTATATACAATAATATATCATCAGCGTACAACGCTATCTTATGTTCTCTACTATTGACCAATTCCTTGTATGTTACAGTCCTCCCTTATAGCTTGTGCTAACGGTTCAATATAAAGAGCGAAGAGGGTCGGAGAAAGAGGACAACCTTGACGAGTAGACCTTTCCAGTTTTATGCGGTCAGTAAGACAACCATTTATCTTGATCCTTGCTGTAGGGGCAGAGTATAAGGTCCTAATGCTATTAATTGATCTTTCATCAAAGCCAAATCTGTCTAATACCAAAAATAAAAAATCCCAGCTAACACAGTCAAAGGCTTTTTCAGCGTCAAGGCTGGCTAAAACTGCGCTTGTTTTGCTTTTCCTAATATCTTGTATAATGTGGAGAGATCGCCTTATGTTATCCTGTGTCTGGCGTCCCCGCACAAAACCGGTCTGATCCTCATCTATTAGTTCAGGAATGAAGGAGTCCAATCTCTTAGACATAATAGATGCATACATCTTATAGTCCTGATTTAAGATCGAAATCTGAATCTGAATATAAAAAAAAACAAATTCATGGTTTTTGGAAATCGTAACATACATTTGAAGGCACCGGTGGAATTAAAAATAGATAGTGTTAGTTTAGAAAGAGTATATGAGAACATATTCCTGGGCGTCATAATCGACCACAACTTCAGCTGGAAACCCCATGTCAGCTATGTCAGGTCCAAATTAGCAAGGAGTGTGGGGTTACTGGGTAAAACGAGGCACGTTCTGAACCATAAATCACTGTATACACTGTACTGCACTCTCATTCTACCATATCTAATCTACTGTGTGGAGGTGTGGGGAAATACCTACAAGAGCACACTTCAGACAATAGGCACCATGCAAAAAAGAGCAATTAGAATAGTGAACAATGTAGGCTATTATGAACACCAATGGCTTATTTTTAAAGTCACAGACATTGAAATTTAGGGATCTAGTGGATTTCAAAACTGCACAAATAGTGTTTAAAGCAACACAAAATCTACTGCCAAACAACATCCAAAAAATGTTCAATGATAGAGAAGGGGGATATAACTTAAGAGGGAGATTTAATTTAAAACAGCCGATTGTGCACACCACTAAGAAAAGCATGTGCATTTCTGTCTGTGGGGTGAAGTTGTGGAATGGTTTACCGGAGGAGTTAAAGGAAAGTAAAAATATTGTTCATTTTAAGAGAAAGTTTAAACACTTTATACTGGAGAAATATAGAACTGATGGTTAACTGTCTTTCGATGATGTATAGTTCAAATGCTAAAAATGTATATATGACGTATAGATCAAATGCTTAAAAAAAAAAAAAAAAAAAAAGATTGCTTGCTGTTTTTGTTAATTTGTTCGTTTGTTTTTTTGTAATTAGACCATATGGAAAGTTTGTAATTTATAAGATGAACTGGGTTAGGGCATTTACAAGCTTATAGCTTCAGCCCTAACCTTTTCGGCCAGCATCGTATGTTTGTTTTGTTTCGCATGTTTGTTTTTTTTGTGATGTGGCGCAAAATAAACTTTATTCATTCATTCATTCATTCATTCATTCATTCATTCATTCAAATCGGTCTGTATGAGCTACATAACATCTTGTTCTTGCCCTCCTTTGGGATAACAGAAATGATCGCTTCATTCCAAGAAGGTGGAATCGACATCTCTTCAATTGTCCAGTTAAAGGACTTTAAAAGTGTTGGAGTTAGTTCTTCTTTGAATACTTTATACCATTCAGCTGGCAGTCCATCGCTTCCTGGTGTTTTATTATTTTTTAGTTTACCCAATGTATTCTCCAGCTCCTCCTTAGTAATTTGTTTATTTATGCTGTCATTTTGATCTTCACCAATCGAGGGCAAGTCCAAGGAGTCCAAAAAAGTTTTTATCTTCTCTTTGCTCTCTTGTTTTGGTTGAGAGTAGAGAGTCTTGTAATATGTTTGAAATGCAGTGTCTATTTCCTCCAAATTATCATATAGTTTCCCTGTTCTAGGGTCCTGTATTTTATTTATCGACTGCGAGGTCTGCTTTTTTCGCAATCTCCTTGCTAACAATTTCGTGGCTTTGGGGCCTACTTCATAATATGATTGTTTTAGAAATTTATATTTTTTCTCCAATTCTTCTTTATAAATGTTTGAAATTTGATTTTTAGTTTCTATAATTATATTCATCGTTTGGGGGTTCTGATTCTCACTATGTTCCTTTTCCAATTCTTTTAACTTATTTTCAAGACATTTAAGATTACTTTCCTTTGCCTTCTTGATTGCTGTACTGAGGGAAATAAATTTTCCCCTAATTACCGCTTTCAAGGTGTCCCACAAAACATTTGGATTCACTGCTCCATTGTCATTCAGCTCAAGGAAGGTCTTAATTTCAGATTTTATTTGCTGCACGGCTGATTTGTTGTTAAGCAGGCTTGTGTTCAGTCTCCAGATTGTTTTCTTTGGTCTACTATCTAAGTGTAGCAACAAATACATTGGTGAATGGTCTGAGATGTCCCTTGTTCCTATGTCACAATTCAGAATTCTGTGTCTATCATTTCGGAACATGAAAAAATAATCTATTCTTGAATGTTGCATGAGGTGATGAGTAGAAAGTAAAGGATTTGTCTGATAGATGTAAGTCTCTCCACACGTCAATCAGGTCCAGCTCAGCTAAGCCCTTTCTCAATAATTTAGTTTGAGGTGTCACATTCCTTCTATTATTTGATGTGTCCCATTTGTTGTTTATTACCACATTAAAGTCTCCTGCACAAATTAATGTGCCTTCTGATTCTGAAGCTATCAGATCAAAAACCTTCTTCAAAACATGTAGTTCAGTCTGAGGTGGAAGGTAAACAGAAAGGAGAGTGGTCAATTTATCTTCTATTTTCCCTTGTACTAGTATATATTGTGGTGTCTCGGCAGCCTAACCCCCGGCAGGTGAGAGTGGGAGGACGGCCAGCCACGACAGTGACATCAGAGCCGGGGTTCCGCGTCAGCAGTAAGAGGTAGTTCCCCAATTAGCTGCTGATTCAGTGGGACCGCTCGCAGCTGCGCGCTGTTAGGAGCCGACCGCTCGCAGCTGAGCGCTGTTAGGAGCGGCTCACACGGCTGAGACTGATTCTACAATCAGCTCGACTAGATAGCAGACGGAGCTCTGAAGGTTCACTGTGTGGCTGGCTCTCCTCGAGAGAGGGGGTCCTCTCCTTGCTGTCGGGCGGTAGGTGACATTTACACTCCTCTCCTTAAGCTTATGAAAATGACTATGATTTCTGACCAATCGTGTCTCTTATCGCACGCAGGCAAGATGCTGGAGCAGGTAACTAAGGCAAGGTACTGGTGGCAATCTACGGGAGAATGTAGCAGAGGACTGGAGCGCTTAGTGCAACGTTATGGGGAAACCTCACATGCGAGGATGAGCATGTGAACCCCCACCTGCTTTGTTGGACATGAATGAACAGCCCCGAGAAGGGAGGAATTTAAGTTGGACTTTGAATTGAGTTAATTTTGGTGAATAAAACAACGCGAGAGCGTTTAAACCTGCTTTAAGTGTCTTGGCTTGCATCAGAGTTACCACAATATCTACCTTCAGGATCCTTCTTCTGTTTGATTAATTCAAAATTGATGGTATTATGAAGTAGTATTGCAACTCCTCTCTTGTGGCCTGCTTTAAATGTACTATAAAAAGTGTTATTATACCCAAACCTTTTCAATTTTTCATGTTCATCCTGAGACAAGTGTGTCTCCTGTAAAAATATGATTTGGTTACCTTCCTTTCTCATTTTTGTCATCACTTTACTCCTCTTAGCTGGGTTATTTAAACCATTCACATTCCAAGAAGCAACTTTGAAATTATTGTACCCCATAATGATAGTTCAACCTGTGTTTGCTAGCAACATAAACATATGGACTGTGACAGAACAAACAAAATAAAAACTTGAAAAGGCATTAATTAAGAACCAACAAAAACAAAAAAGAAAGAAAGAAGACTTCCAAGCTCAGGGACTTACACTGCCCTGTCATCTTCACAAATCTGCTCAGATGCTCTTGGAGATTCAATCCTCAGTAGGGGCTCCCGCTTTGCAGTAGTCAAAGTCTCTCTTCTTGAGCCTAACAGTCATTTGGTCTCATCCCGGTCGGTTGTTTATTTGTGTATTAGAGGGGCAGAAAGATGTATGGAATAATGTAGTAGGTGGGGGTGGGATTATTATTATTATATTTATTTATTTTTAATTTTTATTATTATCAATTCGTCAATTAAATTACTTGAATAGAGCGTAAATTAACTCAGACTATTTGAATTTTTCAGTTTGAGGTTATTCACATACCGTAATCATTACAGGAGGGATGGCAAATAGGGGGGGGGGTAAAGCATGTATAATGTGATCGGCTGTTTGTTGTTGTGACAATGAATGTGTGTGCGTGGGGGGGGGGGGGGGGGGCTTCTCCGTTGAGCCAGTCTACTATTTAACCTCACGTGTGACAGTGTTAGATCAATCTATACCTCATCCTTTCTGTTGCTGTAGTAATCATTTTCGTTGGAAATTTCGGAGTCTGTCTCGGATCCGGTCACCATGTGTAGCGCGTCCTCCGTCCCCTCCACTCCAGTGTGTGCTCTGGGCGAGCCTCCGCTCCCAGTCGGTGTCAGTCGGCTGTGGTGGGTCCAGCGAGTAGCCTCTCTTCCTCATATCCTCGGCCGCTTCTATCGCGCTGTTGTAAAGGCGAGGTCCGTTCTCCCAATGAATCCTCATCTTAGCAGGATATGGCGTTTGAAAGCGTATCTGTTTCTCTTTGAGGGCTTTCTTTATATCTTTGTATTCTTTGAGTTTATTGTTCACTTCGGTAGGGAGGTCATGCGCAAATGTAATCACTCTACCTTCACAGGTGATCTTCTTAGCCCAAGCCGTTCTCAATATCTTGTCCTTGGTGTCGTATCTCTGGAAGTTAACCAAGATCGATCTTGAAACTGTTGCATCTTGCGGTTTAGGTCCAAGCGAACGGTGGGCTCGTTGAATTTGCAGATCCAGATTCCCATCAAGCGCCAGCTCAGTCTTCATAAAGTCCTCGATAAACGTTAACATCGAGGTCCCCTCTTTGCCCTCCTTCATACCGTATATGCGAACGTTATTACGGCGTGATCTCCCTTCCAGGTCCGTCGCTTTAGCTTGGAGGAGCTTCTGTTGTTTGAGCGAGTAGAGGAGCGCATCTTTCAGTTCCATGTTCGCTGTCTCTATTTCGTCAACTCGTTGTTCCGCTTCAGTTAGCCTTGTGTCATGGTTACGAACGTCCCCAACCACGCTTTGCAGTTTTTGGTTTATGTCCGTCTTGAAGCTGTTGATTTCCTGTTTAATGTCATTTTTGAAGTCGGCTAATTCTTTTTTTATTTCATCCTTCATGCCTTGTATGTCTTTGCCGAGGTCTTGAATAGCCTTAGCTGTAGCTAAGTCTCTTTCAGCCGCCATCTGCTCCTCGCTATATATATATCACTTTCTGCCTCGCTGTTTGTAGCCGTTTCTTCACCTTGCTCGTGGTTTTTACTTTTCTTCTGGACTTTCTTACTCCTTCTCCCACGCATTTCGAGTCATTTTAATTACTTGTAAGCAAAATATTCGTAGTTTGGTGGTTTTTTTCCCCAAAATTGACCGGGAGAGTTTTTCGATCACTCCGCCATCTTGAGTAGCTCACCGGAAGTCCCGGAACTGGGGGTTTTAACTGTTTCTTCCTAACTGCAGCTGACGTCATCACTCATACACATGACTTGTGTATCTAAATTTAGCAAATAACTTCACAAGACCAAAACCTTCCATTTTGCTTAATGTGTATCACCTCTACTTGCTATTCTTTGGATGTCTTCCAAGAGGCCATAACCAAGGCTATTGGAGAAGTCAAATGTTTTCTGCACACACCCTACATTGTTTGGATATCTTATGCCTGATGGAACAACAGTTTACCATTAAATAATTAAATAAGCTTTCCCATTCAATAAAGAAGTATCCTCTACCTTAAAGCCATTTAACTTTTTATGTTTAATTTACATGTGTCCAAATTTAGCCTTCCGGTCTTTGTGTTGAAAGAATTTCAAGAAATATAAATATATATATATAAATATATATATAGTCTATTGTCAATTAAACTAGATGTTCCTCTTAGTGTTACTATGTTAATTCTATTGGGTCTCATAGATTACTACTTTAATCTATTGTAAATATAAAAAAAACGCGTGCTTTTATTTTGAAAGGCAAAACGCATTCAACCGGAAGTGAAGTTGTAAAAATTGTTGCTAACTTCACAGGCATTCTTTCCCCACACGGAAGAACAACCAAAAACAACGAATGACAGCGTTTTCATGTGATGCCTGACACCTAGTTTGAGTGATGCTTGACAACTAGTCTGCAGGACGATCGACAACGTTTTTGTGTGAGGCGTGAGGAGTGATGCCTGACAGCTAGTTTGAGTGATGTCTGACAACTAGTCTGCAGGAGGATCGACAACGTTTTTGTGTGAGACGTGAGGAGTGATGCCTGACAGCTAGTTTGAGTGATGTCTGACAACTAGTCTGCAGGAGGATCGACAACGTTTTTAGTGAGGCAGGAGGCATGACAGCGTTTTCGTGTGAGGACTGAAGGTGTTTCAGAGCACACTCGACGGTATAGGAGACATGACAACTGACAACGCTTTAGACTGAGGAACGATAGCCTATACTCTGACTGACGAGGATGCCCTAAAATGGTTGCCGTACTCCTAACTATCCACACATCTCCTGTGCTGCTGACGTATCCTCTCGCTCCCTTCACGTCTGTGGACGGTAGAGATAGAAACAAACCACGGGGACTTTATTGCTGTCATTACTACAGCCGTGTGTAACGCAGGTCACCATCCAAACACAATTGGAACGATACAGCTAACGTTAACGGCGGCTAGCTTCCTGTAAACGCTGCTCTCACATAGGTTGTCACTTAAAGCTGCATCGCTATGTCGAGAACATAGCGGCGGTGGGCGTGCCCGTACGTGAGTGACGTCAATCGAATAAGGTCTATAGTGATGCTAAAGGTACCCTTCTGCCTCTGTAAAGTATAGTGACACTTAGGGCTGGCCGGGTTAAAAAAAGAATGGATATATCGATATTGAATCGATATTCATGTGAAGGAACAAGTATCGATACATAAATCCCAGTATCGATCTTTTAAAATGCATTTTACCCCGTTATTATATATATATATATATTTTTTTTTACCCGTTAGTTTCGCGTGGTTTAGTTCTTAGCGCAACGTGATCGCAGCCAGATCTCGCGAGGTCTCGTTGTGCTTTTCAGACCATGCTTGAGACTGAAAAAACAAACATGGGGGAGGCTGCTCTACTCAAGGTGCTTCCATCCACTTCTCCACGTGCACAGAAAATAACATCGGCTCTGGCAAGTTTTATTTGCAACGATCTGCGGCCGTACAGCGTTGTAGAAAATGTCGGCTTCCGAAGCCTCGTTAAGTCACTTGAACCACGCTACGTGCTACCGCCGTCACGCAAACAACTGAGTGAAGTGGCAATTAAAGCTGTATGAAGAGGTGAAAAAGAAAGTCTCAACTTCACTGTAGTCAGCAGAGAGAGTCGCATATAGAGTTGTATATGATGGTTTATTTATTATCCTGATCATGAATATTTATTTTATCTTTCAACAGCCCATATATCTCATGGGCTCACTCACCAAAAGACGGTGCTGCGGCTCTAAACTACAGGTTTGGGGGTTCTAGAGCAGAACACAAGACGTCTGCTCAGATGTGCGTTTACTGCGGTGGTTAAATCCCCGATCGTGTCTGCCTGGGCTGGGCTATCAGCTAAATTCTAACTTTGCTGAATGGATAGAACGGGGGTTTTTACCCCACCCTGACCACGCCCCCAGCCAGGCTGAGCCAGCTAAACCAGCATCTATGTAGTGACGCTAAAGTTAGCCTTCTGCCTCTGTACAGTAGAGTGACGCTAAAGGCAGTGGCGGACTGCATAATCGGGCACGTCGGGAAAATGCCCGGTGGCCTGGCCTGGCCTGGCCTGCCAAAAAAAAAAAAAAAAACTTTTTTTTTGCAGGCCAGGCCAGGCCACTCACTGAACAGCAGGCCAGGCGCCGCGTACTGGTTTACTAGTGGTTTTATTACTTTATTCAGGTTTAGAGTGGGTGCATCTCATTGTAAAATTGGACTTGAAACGGCCCAAATCGGGCTTCAAACAGCCCAAATCTGGCTTTAAACGACCCAAATCTGGCTTCAAACGGCCCAAATTGGGCTTCAAACGGCCCAAATTGAGCTTCAAACGCCCCAAATTTTTTGCCGGCGCCCTTTGGACGCCGGCACGCCCGTATCAGCCTGGCCTGCTTGGTATCTAATGCCCGGCCTGAATTATGATCCCAGTCCGCCCCTGGCTAAAGGTACCCAGGTGATTGGATGAACCATCTGTCTATCACTTCAAGGCTTGTCACACCAAAGACCACTGGTGGTTCAGAATCCAGCTGCAAGGTTTCAGTTCAATAGCTTTGTAGAGAAGTTGACCTCCTCCAAGTGTCTAGCCCCTTGTGTTGCTGCATAACAAGCCTTCAAATGTAGTCCGGGGTCAGTGTTCAAAGGACAATATTGCAGTACAGGAACCCCCACGTTCCTCATATTGACATGTTACTGTCCAGGTCAAGGCCTTCACAAAAATGTCTTTAAATTTTGTCCTATGACAAAGTAAAATTTCTGTCTGTCCCGCAGTTTCCCGAACAGCTTTTAATGGAACACAGAGCTACTGAACCCAGACACTATATTACTGTCATTCTAGCAAGCTTGCACGTTATGCTACCTAAGAGCAACGTTTATCATTTGTATTACCGACCTGTAAGAAAATTCCTGCCACAAATGACTGGTGGCTGCCAGCCTGTCCCCAGTTGATGCAGACAGCCTATAAACTATTTTCTGTATCCACCGATTTCATTGCTTTGAAACAGAAAAAGCCTAAAGCTAATCCATTTCGTTCCAAGCTATATTTTTAGCATTACAGCCGCAAAGCACAAACACATACAGTAATACATAATCACTCATGTTTATTTTACTTGACTCATATTTACTGCTGCTTAAAACGAATGACAGGTGTGCGTTATCTACCGGGAAGTATAGTCGATCTGTTTACAAACGTTATCATTCGTCATCTAAGATGACAGGGAGAGAACTTTGACTCCGCTCTCTGTCCCCTCTCGCTTCTCTTCGCATGCTTTGGCATCTCTACTGATAACGTACTAGGGGTACGGTGGCGCAGTCGGTAGCGCTGTCGCCTCACAGCTAGAAGGTCCTGAGTTTGATTCTCGCCTGGGACGCTGTGGGCACTGGAGTTGTGACCCCCCCATATCTTCAGTGCCTACTGCCCAGGTGGGCTATCTCGTCGAAAGGGCCTTTCTGTGTGGAGTTTGCATGTTCTCCCCGTACCACCCAGGGGGTTCCTCCGTACATAACCCCCCACTAAAAACATGCAGAAGATCGTCATCCGACCAGTGACGACAACATCTGAAGTTGGTCCAATGATGGTCCAATGATGGTCCCCGGGCGGCTGGAAAGAAAAAGCGACCACTGCTCCTGGCCTGCCCCCTGGAGGAAAGGACAAGCCTGGATGGGTCAAATGCAGAGGACATATTTCACCGGCCATCGTCAGCATGGGTGTGTGTTGTGGCCGCATGCATGTGTTGTAGTGTGTTCGTGTGACAATAAAGACGGGCTTCCGTCTGAAATCGTGATTTAAAAAATAATAATTTTTACTTCCATGAGCAGATGTAGCGTGGTTACAGTGGACATCACTGAGCGCTGTTCGTGGGTATACTGAAAAACAATGCATTGAGCGACAGGATTGGAACAGATGTAATTAGGGATGCAAGATATATCGGCATTCATAATGGTGAATTATGATTATATTTTAATATTATAATTATTATAATTCATAATAATGATGTTAGTGATTTTTTCACACATCGGCATCGGTCCGATGTTGCAATGTTAACCCATTTAATCCAGAATTTTTCCCAGACATGAAAATATCCGAATCATGTGGCATTAGTAACCCTTTGAAATAATCATCATTTTTTGAAATTTTCATGAAAATGTAGTTGAAAATTTGAGTTTTATGGTCGGCAACAATTGTGACCGATGGGATAACACAGTGCATCTAATGTGTATACTGAATTAACTATGCCTCCCATGCAGTCATCAGAATTCTTATCCCAGCCCAGCTATTAACACATGGGGGGGGGGGCTGTCTTGGAGGGTGCGGCCTCTGTGCTAGAGGGTGGAGCCTATGTGCTAATGGGCGGAGCCTCGATACTGGAGGGTACCGCCCCTCATCCTCTTCCTCCACCACCTCCTCACCAGTGGTGGACTGGAAGCTGCTGTCATCATGCAGCAGTGGGGGGAGGTCCAGCGTGACGTCTGGGGGACTCTGTGGTGTGGACACGCCCCCTGCTCCATTTCTGTAGCTCCACCTCTGTAGCTGCTGGTGCCTCCTGGTTGGTGGCTGGGAGTTCCTCCTCTGCCGCTGGCTATCCTCTCCCTGCTGGGGTTGTGTCGATTGGCGATCGGATCGTATATTGCCGACTCAGTGGCTGAAATGACGATTGATTTGCCCTATAGCCGATCTGGATCGCCCCGCCCCCCGTGTGTGGCCCCGCCCCCCGTGTGTGGCCCCGCCCCCCGTGTGTGGCTGCTCCCTGACAGCAGCAGTTTGACTGAGCAGAGTGTGTTCAAACCAGACCATTAAAGTCGAAGTGAACCGGAGGCGAATGCAATAGCACAAGCGTCGGAGACTGAAAACAAATTGAAAGGGGGACCATATACGTGTCGATGATTTGATTTGACAATTCTGTCGACTGGCTTTGGCATTGGTCAATCATGGCGTGTTCCACCCCCAAATCCAGTGGGATTCAGCATGTTGTCGTGCTACGCGAGTGGGATCCGCAGAGTACCAGGCAGCCACTTGCTTCGTGCGGAGCAAGCGGACAATCCGATGCATGGGTGCTGCCCGCCCGGCTGAAATCTCCGAGGGGAGACCCCTGACTACCACGCTCTCAAGCGCGCGCCTTTATCGCTATTTCTGTAAATACGATATTCCTGGAATGCGCGTTTTAACGAGCCAGTTACATTTCTTTGCATTCTTAGAGATTATAGTTTTTGTTTTTTGTTCATGTTTCATGCAATTGGCCAAGTTAGTAGTTAGTTTATGGGATAGGAATTCCGCCAGATGACAGGCACTAGGCGACATTTTCTACTTCAGAAGAGAAAATTATCCTGAAATGAAGATTTGATTGACACCTGCATGTTGTGATATGATTGGTTGAAATGGGGTAGAAATTTGATAGTACTAGGTGACGTCAGCAAACTGTACATTACTGTTATCAAATCTTGAAAAATGAACTTTTGATGTGAAAAAGTGTGAAAAACTAAAGGAATTAGATTTTTGTGATTTTTTTTGCATACATTATTAACTCATTGAGTGCCATGGACGAACATGTTCGTCATTTCAAATAGTAACGTAGAGTGCCAAGGACGGACATGTTCGTCAATTGCGTTTTTTGACGGGGGGATGTCGATCTAAGCCTCTTACATCGCCTCTTACAATATGGGAGCTATTGAATGTGTCTAACCTATTTTACAGAACCCTTAGGTGGCGACAGTGCCCTCCCGATTAGACAAAGGCCAGGAGAAAAGAGAGAAGAAGTCATGAGGAAACGGAAATCGCCTCGATATGCTTGAAGCATAACGTTACGTTAGCTGTGACTGTGAACAGCAGTCATCTGCTGCCACAATTGAGCCCCATCCGTGTCCGCTGCGATAGTCCATCCATATGATTTAGTTGCCGACACGGCGACACCAGCGTCTTTCTGAAAAGTTACATTATTCTCAGCTGGGAGCCGGGGACACGCTGTAAAAAAGCGGGGGGATGCAGGCAGCGGACTTTTCAGTGCAGATCAAACTCAGAGCAAACCGCAGCAGAGAAACTCCTCCCACCACAGAGGAGGAGGGGGGTGGGGCACGCAGGGCACTACAGTATACAACCATTGACAGTACACACACACCCAGGCAGCAGGCTCGATGCATAGAGAGCAAACAAGCTAGAATAGGCTATCTGATGCCCACCAGCAGTAAATCAAGACCAGCAAGAAGGTGTAGGGTCTGCGCACGCAGGGGCCAGCGCTGCTGGTTGCAGCTAAAACATATTATTTGGCCAAACAAAATTCCTTTGTTTTCACTCTTTTATTGAAGGAAATTATTTTTGAGGTGTCATTATATCAGAAAATATTAGCTTCAGAGTCAATGATGTGCTTGAAATGTTTAATTTCACAAAAGGCTCAATATCTCAGCTTCTAGAAAAAAATTGCTGTTTTTGGCTAAATCAAGCTATCTTCTCCGGCTCATAACTAAAGAACGGAAAATGGGATCAATAAACTTTTTTTTGCAGATGATAGAAGAGAGTCTCCTCGTTCTTTGTGCGTGTTCAGTGTTTACATAGTAATATCACACAATATTCTGTGGGCCTCGAGAAATCACTGAAAACGCTCTGAAACTCTGGCACTGGGAGCGTCCGTTCTCCAAAAGTGGCTGGCACTCAATGAGTTAAATAGGTGCACTGCATACCCAGGTATTTGAACGAAAAGAAAAGAAAAGAAAAGTCATTTTTGGGTTCAGCTCGACTTTAACAAACGCTACTAGCCTCCTGCATTCAAACCAGCCAGTCAGAGGCTGTAATTTATCGTCCTACCTGTTCGTCTTGCAGTGCTGCAGGAGGATGAAAGCAATCCATTCCAGTCTGTCCAAACTTAATACCGATCTAAGCCCAGTATGAGATGCAGGGAAATGTATTATAGTAGCCGATGTGTTTAGAAGATCATTGTCACGTTGTCCAGACAGTCTTGCTATAGTATAGCGTTATATTTTACATATTTGCTATATTTAAACTGCCATGAGATTTGCGGAGATGACGGTGGGGATGAAAGTCGCTGTGTGGGGGGAGGCTCACTTTTAAAAGTCTGTAGGCTACATGTGTCTATGTGCTTTGGTGCGACAATATCACTGTATCACATCTCATGTTCAGTTTAACATTATTAGTATCTTATCTGATCAACGTTACTCCGAGCCGATGGTGAGCAGGCAAGCCAGTGGCAAGCGCTGGCTGCAATCAGACCTTACTAACGAGGCTCAGCTGGCTCTCTCTCACACACACACACACACACACACACACACACACACACACATACACACACACACACACACACACACACACACACACTGTCTGCCCACGGAGGGGGAGGGGGGGGACCCAGTAAACACTGTAAAGTCCATGGAATCTGACTATTAACAATTGTAAATGTTTTAATTGATCATTTGTTTGCTTTTTTCCCCCTGCACCCTTATTGTATTGCACTCTGAGCTCGATTGTTGTCATGTTGTAAGTTTTACTGTTTGTTGTTTCTGAAACTATGTACTGGGGCCATTTTTGGCCGGGTCTCTCTTGTAAAAGAGATTTTAATCTCAATGGGACAAGCCTGGTTAAATAAAAGTTAAATAAATCACGGTAACACGGTTTTAATGATAATTAACATTTTAAATGGTAATACTATCATTTCATCCCTGCATGGTATTTCAGCATACAGATGAAACTCGTTGAGTCCATCCTCACCTCCTCCATCACCGTCTGGTATGCTGCTGCCACTCAAAAAGACATCAACAGACTTCAGCGCATCATCCGCTGTGCTGAGAGGATAATCGGATGCAACCTGCCATCCCTCCAGGACCTGCATGCAGCCAGGACACTGAAGAGGTCTCGCAAGATCATGGCTGACCCCTCCCACCCTGGCCACAAACTCTTTAAGACACTCCCCCACGGCAAGAGACTGAGGTCTACCAAGACCAGAACCACCCGCCACAAGACCAGCTTCTTCCCAACCGCCATCAGCCTCACCAACAAGGCCCGGAAACCGCTTCCACCAAGGACCTCACCAACAGCCCCCCATCCCCCCCCCCCCCCCCCCACACACACACACACACACACACACACACAAACTCACTACCTCCTCCTAAACTCAACTGAACCCCCCCCCCCCCCCCATAAAACTGGAACTCATACTGTACCTAATTTAATGCCTGTCTAACTGGGACTGGTAAATTGATGTAAATTCCCTGCACATTAATGCCTATTTAACTTAGCCTGTAAATTTCATGTATATTCAATGTAAACTCTTATTTAACTCTGACTGTAAATTCATGTAAATCCACTGCCTGTTTAACGTATATTTAACTCAGTCTGTAAATCTCATGTAAATCCAACGTAAATTCATATTTATCAATCATCCACAGAACACTTCACCACTCATGTACATATTGTATATATTTACTCGATTTGATTGCACTTGCAACTTTGTGATTGCCGTTAGTCATCTTCCTACTTCTTATCCCTGTATATTGATATAACCGCTACGCTGCATACAGATGTCGCGAGTGGAACTGTGGTTTATGACTCTGAGATTGGGCTCCTGCAGCCAGAAACATTTGTTTGGTGTGTGGTGTATATTATTGTCCAGGGGGGCACTGTATTCTCTCGCTGACTTAATTCTCAGGTGATCCGCCCTCTGCCCCGGGACGCGAGTGATCAGCCTGCCCATATAAGGAGGACGCCGACCGTCCAAGGGGGGGACAGAACCCAGGAAGAAGGAGACGACGGGGAGAGCAGACTGGAGGAGCTGGCCGTATCGGGACGAAACCCACACACAACGCTCGCTAAGCCCGCCACAAAGGGACGGTCTGACCTATTCTCAGTGAGTGTGTGGCGTGTCTGGGACACAACTGTGTTACTGAGTGCTCCTGCTCTGTGTCTCCTAGTGAACGTGAGGAGCCGGCCGGACCAGATCGACGCCGTTCTACTGCTGCGCTGAGACTGCTGTGCTGCTCTACAAGACGACCCGACACCCATACACAACGCTCGCTAATCCCGCAACAAAGGGACGGTCTGACCTATTCCTCAGTGAGTGTGTGGCGTGTCATAGGCACAACTCGTTGCTGAGTGTGCCTGTTCTGTGTTTTTAAGTGACTCCGATCTACGCTGGTGTTGCCGACGGTCCCCGCCAGATTGCCGGATCCCTACCTGCTTGCCGTCCTCTGTCTGCCTGCTGCCTGCTTGTTGGCCTCCGCCCGCCTGTTACCTGTGGCCGTGTGGACGTTCTCCGCCTCGACCCCCGCCGCCATCGCGCCCGGGCCTGTTCGTCTGCCCGCCGTTGCTCCAGCCTGCTGAGCTGGGGTCCATTGTCGGGGCGATACCCAGCCTGCCTACTATGCCCTGATAAGTACTCTTACCGTTCATATTATCCCAACTCACCGAAGGAACAGAGTGAACGCCTAATGTGAGTTGGGACGGACATTTTAAATCTTTTTCTCTTTTCGTTGTTCGTTTATTTTCTCCTTCTGCTTAACGCTGCTAATGTAGCTCGTGCTCATTGTCGGTCACGTGACACTGTAACTCCTAAAATCGCCCCTCTGTAAATGCTGTGTCCAGTTTGCTGTGCTGTTTGAAGTGGTCTTTTGCAGTTGCCTGCCATAATATAACAGGGTGAAATAATATTCTTATGCAGTGTGTCTGCCGTAATATATTGGTGTGCAGTGGTATTCAGATGAAATGTCTGTCTTTGCAGTGGAGTGTGAAATGTTAATTCCTGTTGCTGGGAATCTGTGTGCTGTGCTGTGTTGGATCTGTTCATGACGCACGTCCTCGGAGGGCCTAAATCGACCAGGAAAGCTAACCTAGATATTTGAAACTGCAAGTGCCTATGTGATTTGATAATTGGCTGCGATAGATTTATTTTTGTATTTTATCTGTTGAATAAAACATTGTATATTTTTGTACCGTAACTACACTGGTTGTTGTGATTCTTTGAGGTCCAGGAGATTTTATAGTTGCAATAGGCGACACAGACACTAAGACAAATTCCTCGTATGTAACTTGCATACTGTGGCAATAAAAGTGATTCTGATTCTGATTCTGATTCTGAAAACGAAGTACCAAAAAAATGCACTCAACCCTCAAAAGTTGATGTGGGTGCTGAATCGTCCAGTGCAAAGGCAATACAAATCTAAAAAGTAACTGGAGTGCTGTCCTGGATCAATGCCTTTCTAGCATACAGATGAAGACACAAAAATAGACGATTGTGTTTGATTGGAAAATGGTCTGTATATGTGAAAAGCTTTGCACGTCTCTCCACAAATGCTTCTAGCTGATGTAAGCGTATGTGTCCCTGTGGTATGAAGAGGAGGCTGTCTCTCAATGAAATATCTCATTTTCCAAGCTAACATAATCCCTTCATGCTAAATCAACACACTCAGTCCCTCAGTGGTACACGCTGGAGCCATCATGCTAAATCAACACACTCAGTCCTCAGTGGTACACGCTGGAGCCATCATGCTAAATCAACACACTCAGTCCTCAGTGGTACACGCTGGAGCCATCATGCTAAATCAACACACTCAGTCCTCAGTGGTACACGCTGGAGCCATCATGCTAAATCAACACACTCAGTCCTCAGTGGTACACGCTGGAGCCATCATGCTAAATCAACACACTCAGTCCTCAGTGGTACACGCTGGAGCCATCATGCTAAATCAACACACTCAGTCCCTCAGTGGTACACGCTGGAGCCATCATGCTAAATCAACACACTCAGTCCTCAGTGTACACGCTGGAGCCATCATGCTAAATCAACACACTCAGTCCTCAGTGGTACACGCTGGAGCCATCATGCTAAATCAACACACTCAGTCCTCAGTGGTACACGCTGGAGCCATCATGCTAAATCAACACACTCAGTCCTCAGTGGTACACGCTGGAGCCATCATGCTAAATCAACACACTCAGTCCCTCAGTGGTACACGCTGGAGCCATCATGCTAAATCAACACACTCAGTCCCTCAGTGGTACACGCTGGAGCCATCATGCTAAATCAACACACTCAGTCCTCAGTGGTACACGCTGGAGCCATCATGCTAAATCAACACACTCAGTCCCTCAGTGGTACACGCTGGAGCCATCATGCTAAATCAACACACTCAGTCCTCAGTGTGTACACGCTGGAGCCATCATGCTAAATCAACACACTCAGTCCCTCAGTGGTACACGCTGGAGCCATCATGCTAAATCAACACACTCAGTCCCTCAGTGTACACGCTGGAGCCATCATGCTAAATCAACACACTCAGTCCCTCAGTGGTACACGCTGGAGCCATCATGCTAAATCAACACACTCAGTCCTCAGTGGTACACGCTGGAGCCATCATGCTAAATCAACACACTCAGTCCCTCAGTGGTACACGCTGGAGCAATTTTGATCAATCACCTTCAGGTTCCTTCAAGTCAAAACACTACATCATCCTCCACACACATTAGGGACACTATGCTGTGCATACAGTACATGCTTTGATGATCAAAATCTCAACCCGGCACAATATGTCTTACGGCGTAATGTGAGAGTGGATTAGTCATGTCATGTCGTGTCACGACAGGTCCCCACCACACAGAGCACGGGGTAAACAGCATGGCATAAAGACAGCCAGTCAGCCATTCATCATCAAGCTGTCAGAAGGGAAGCATCGCTGCAGCTTGTTCTTCCTTCTCTGGGCTCATGGTGGTTGAGCCCTTGCCAAGAAAAATCACCCGTGTTCACGGATCATCTACAAGAGTTCAAGTCCCGGGCAACAGATTCTTTCGGAATACTTGAGGGAAACTTCGCAGGGGAAATGAGGAGCGAATCATTTTGAGGCTCTTCAAGTTTTCTGAAAAGTAAATCCATTACACCTCCAGCATTTCACACTTTCAGTCAACGGCTTCAAATACTGTATCTTTATACCACCACCTACGCCTGATCTTGGCTCAATCTGCACTGTCGGTCACGCTCATATCTGTTCTGCTATTTTCCACCCGCATATTATCTGAGGTATTCCAGTAGTCCGGGGCTGCCAAGTGCAAAGCAGAATGAGGTAAATGGTCACTGGTAATGTAGAAAAGTTCAAGCTGGATAGCTTTGCTTGCTGTTCAGCGGTGATGCATCATTACCCAGCATGCCGCTGTCTGTCTGCGGTGGCAGCAGTTTGCATCGTACCTGGAGCATTGGAAATGGCCGTCAAGGTGAAAGTGCTCAATCTCCTTCTCACTTCTGCAGACAGGCAGCTGGATATAAAATGAGCCACTCACTAATGGCTGCTCACCTGCACTAACATTAGGGCTGGGTTAAAAAAATCGATATATCGATATTGAATCAATATTTATGTGAAGGAACAAGTATCGATACATAAATCACAGGATCGATCTTTTAAAATGCATTTTAATTTTTTTTTTTAAATAAACATAGGCTATAATGTTGTAGGCTGTGTGTGGTAGTTAAAACATAGTTTCAAGTTGACGTTTATTTATGTTTGTAGTTGAAACAAAAACATAAATACTGTAGGCTACATGTGCATTGTGCATGCACCATGAGCCAGATGTACAGACCTCAAATCTGTTTGCAGTATAATGTTAGTGAACTGGAAATGTTCATGAGCTGTATTTTATTTTATTTTATTTTATTTTATTTTATTTTATTTTATTTACAAAGCATTTATACTTTATGAAACACTGTTTACTACATGCTGCTGTTCAATGATTCTGTTGTATAGTGGAAATCTAAATTTGTTTGGCTTCTCACAGAAGACTGTAAAGAAAGAGACAGAAGACTGTAAAGAAAGATAAGATGTTGAATGACTATGTTGGTCATGTTTAAATAAAAAAAGAATGACATGATGTAACTGCTTGTTTTATGGTCAATTCTTAATGTAAATATTAATATTTTTTAATAATGCACCAGGTTAGAGGGTTCCTTGTACAATTTACAGCATTAGTTCTTTGAGAATCTCTTCCATTATCAAAGCAAAACTGGTATTGTAACTAAAATATCGATATCGAATCGTATCGGAAATCGTATCGACTTGGGACCTTGTGTATCGGAATTGTATCGGGAAGTCAGTGGCGGTACCCAGCCCTAACTAACATAACAGGTATTCTCCGCGATTAGAAAAGCAACTTGACCTCAACAGATGGGGTTGTGAACACAAAGTAAAGCGTTTGCCGCTAACACAGGAGCAGCCATCATCATCTATGGGATCAGGATAGTCTCATATCTATTGACCTTGTCCTTGACCTTTCACGAATGCACATGCTTTGTTTCGCAGTTGTATTTCGGACTCACTAATGCACACGATCTGTTTTACAAATGCACATTGTCTGGTTCGCAGTTGTATTTCGGACTCACTAATGCACACAATCGGTTTCACAAATGCACACGCTCTGGTTCACAAATGTAATATTTATGCGAACTTGTAATATAAATTCGGAAATGCACACGCTCTGCTTCACAAATATAATTTTTATGCAAACTTGTAATATAAATTCGGAAATGCACACGCTCTGCTTCACAAATATTATTTTGAGGCACACTTGTAATATAAATTCACAGATCATGCGAATTGCTCAATGTGCATTTACAAACTGGTTCTCATTTGTGAACCTGTCTACATTTGTGAGAGAAATTTCTGCGCTGCCTTTTTGAGACTCGTCTAACGGTCAGGTCAACGAATGTCACCATTGGCTGATAAAGCTGTGTGATTCTGATTGACAGATTCATCAGCCAATCAGGTGTTTGCTTTCAGCCAATCATATGGCTCCTTACATTTTTCCACACGTTCTCCACACACGGAGCTACTGTTATGTGCGCATGCGCACAGCGTTCAAACACTGGCGGGCAGAAGAACAGAGTATGGAGAACATGGAGACTGAGAGCTGAGACTGAGAGCTTCTTATGATGGAGAGACTTAATCAACCTCAACCGGTAAGTAACGCATTTATCTCATTATCCCCTCTAGTCATACCTTCCCCACGGTATCAGCTGTTTGTTTCCCCCGAGGGCCCAGGTCGCTTAAGCAGGCTGTAGGTTATTGTTTGTTATTCAACGTGATAATGGCTGCTGCGTAGCCCCTATCTGTACTGCTAACCTAGCTAAACGCTACGCTACGTAGCGTTTAGCTAGGTTAGCAGTACAGATAGGGGCTAGCTGCTGCGAAGCCCCAGAACTTCCCCCCGTCGAAACTTCCCCCCGTGGGAATATTTTTGCTACGTTAAAACTAAGCACGGATGGCAAGGAAGATTAGAGGAGGAAGCTCAGCCAGTGACTGCCACACCAGGCAATACCACAAACATGATGCAAATCTGCACGAACACCACCCGTCCTAATTTGGCAACATCTAGCTCATAGCAGATACCGTTAAAGTCAGATAAACACTCTCATAGGCTATCTGCCGAGGCAGATCACATGGCTAATGTTATACGTTAACTACATTAACGTTACTTGACTGAGGTATGAACGTATTCCACTGAAGAGAAGTAATATTAAAATGACGAAAGACTTCTCCAAACTGAGGTACAATGCCGCCTTTGCGAAACGTGTTGTTTATTGTTGCCATGACGACAATGGTCGCCTTGTTTTGAGGAAGTAGAAACGATGTTGAAAGTTATCATTTTAACCCAAACCATGATCTTTTCCTAACCTTAACCAAGTGGTTTTTGTGCCTAAACCTAACCAGACCATAACCATGAAACTGTTATTTTGTAACAATGATCCATAACTGTTTTGGAAAACGGCATATTACGCCATATTTATGTGTGGGGGAATACCTGCAGCTCTTAAAAATAAATCGATTGTTTTATAGGGTCTGTTACCTCAAGCTGAGGTGAACCCCAACCTGGCATGGCATAGTAATGGTGCTCAAACAGCTGTAAGTGTCTTGGCATGCTTAATTAATTAATTAAAAATGTATACATTGGAATTGCTGACAAGTTCAAACTTAAAAGGTGCAGTAAGTGATTTTATTTTGGTAAAAATGCTGTTGAATAGCTCTATAGCAATGATAACTATCAGAATAGTGTTTGTTCAGTAACAACAGTCTCCCCATCTCTCCAGCTCTTTAGTGAAAAGAAAATGCATTTTCAAGTTGGAATACCAATTTGTATCCAATCAGGAGAGAGAACTCATACAGGATCCCTATAAAGTTGAAGGCAATAAACGGGTAGCCTACTTTCTCCTGATTTGATTAAATTGGCAAGCCACCTGAAAATGTATTTTCTGTTGATTAAAGCAGGGGTCTTCAGTGTTTTTCAAGCCAAGGACCCCTTAGCTGAGAGATAGATGAAGCAGGGAGGGACCCCCACTACAATTGTATAAAATTGTGTTGCAGATTTAAGTTTTTCATAGATTTCATGTTCATGTATATTTTCAGACATTTAACCACTTAAACTCTCAATACTTGGCCTTGGTTCTGTAGTCAGTCTGCTGGATGGATGGATTAAAGAGATGGAGAGACCACAGTTACTGAACACTCTATAGCAATGATTACTATCAGAATAGTTTTATTTAACACAAAAAACTTTTTTAACAAAAATATAACTTATATTAGCATTAGCTGGAGTGTTAAAAAAACAAAACTGCCTTTTTTTGTTATGTGATTTAATCTCAGCCAGCTAACAGTTATCCGATCCATGTTTGTCATGTTTTATTTATTCTCTAGGAATCACTGAGGCGTGACATCCTTCAAAGGTTGTATGATCGACTGTCAAGCATCTTGGAGAGGCAACCTGTTGATGTGGAAGGGCTACAGTTTGCCTGCCACCATTATTTAGTATTATTAAGTGCTCTAGGTGACATTGTAGATGTAGGAGAGCATATACTTTCTGCTCTTTCAGATCTGAATACCATTCTCCAGCAGGACAGAGAGAATCAACAGACATTCATAACAGTAGAATTGCAAAGAGGTTATCATGGCCGTCCACGAATTGCCGTGTCAGTAGAGACTCTCGAACATCTTGTAGAAATGGGTCTACCAACAAGTTGCATTACCAAGCTCCTTGGTGTTTCTAGAGCGACCCTATTTAGACGGATGTCTGAAAATAATATATCTGTATCTGCCACATACAGTAAATGCAGTGACGAGGAATTAGATTCATTGATCACAGCAATAAAGAGCACCATGCCAGATGCTGGGTACAGGGTTGTCCGAGGTGCTCTTTTTGCACAGGGACACAGGGTACAGTGGGACCGACTGTATGCATCCATGCATCGTGTGGACAGTGGTGGTGTGCTTGCCAGGTTGACGCGTCTGGGATGTGTGGTGAGGAGGACGTACACGGCTCCTTACCCAAAATACATGGTGCACATTGACACCAATCACAAGCTCATCAGGTATGAATTAGAGCAAAATGGACTGCTTTTGTTCTGCTTACTTTGCAACAGATATTGTATTGTGAGACTTGTGCTGTTGGAGATGTTATGTATTGTTTTGGGAGTTGCATTTTACATTGTCTGTGTTTTTAACAGGTACAACTTTATTATCTTTGGAGGAATAGACGGCTATTCAAGGAAGGTAGGACTTTTCATTGTCTATTTTAGAGCCATGTTTTAAACCTTTACCAACTTTTCCTATGAAGTATGCATCTATCCTTTCTGTGAGATTTGACTTAGAACTATATTCCACACCGGCAATACAGTTTATCATCTCTGAACTTCTTTCAGAATTTATCATGTCATGACTTATCTGAGCTGCAATGAGATCCTGTTAAAATAATTATTTATTCAGTAATTGTAATAATGAAAAAACATCACATGGATGCAACTGGGACGTATCATCAGTGATGTACCCTGGGGTCATAGGATGTTTCTGGTCTTGCAAAAACATACACCCTCACCCAGGTGACCCAGCCGAGGTTGATCAAGCCCCGACTTACGTCCCAGTAGCTACCCACGGTCAGCCCTCTTAGGACAAGACAGGGCCACTCAATCCGCTGCCAGACTCCCCCGCTCCAAACATCTCATTCCGAGGTGATGGTATCTTAGTGGACACCATGCAGTACCAGTACTTGGTGGCACTGCAGACTCCACTTGCGGCTTGAATGGCCCTCCTAAAAGGCCTCTCGTGGATTGTTGGGCTTCTTCCTCACGGAAGACACAGGCTGGGGCGCTAACCCATACTGCTCCCGGGTGCCGTCTTCATTCCGGCTGTCAACTGTCTCTCCAGTGGTCACCTATCTATTCCTGGTTGTCAACGTAGACTATTCGTAGGAGTCACTGGCTGGGCCAGGCTAACTATAATGTATTACTGTTGTACCTGTCATTTTGGAATTGATTGTTTTGACCCCTATAGAAATTTGTCAGTTGAGACTATTTGTGCTTGTATTATGTAGATCATGTACTTGAAGGTAGCGGACAACAACCGGGCAGACACCCACTTGGCCTTCTTCAATGAAGCTGTGAACGAGCATGGCTTTCCTCTGAGGTATTCATGTTATTCCCGTCATAAAATACTATTGTATAAGTTAAAGTCGAGGCGAACCCATTCGTCACGTGCATCTGAGTCCGTTTCAGACTGAAAACAAATTGAGAGGCGGACCATATATGGTGTCGATTATTTTATTTGACAATTCTGAGGACTGGCTTTGGCATTGGCCAATCCTGGCGTGTTCCACCCCCAAATCGGGTGGGATTCAGCGTGTTGTCGTGCTACGCGAGTGGGATCCGCGGAGTACCAGGCAGCCAGGCTGCTTCGTACGGAGCGAGCGGACAATCCGATGCATGGGTGCTGCCCGCCCGCCTGGAAACTCCGAGGGCGACCCCTGACAGCCACACTCTCGGAGGCGCGCGCCATTATCGTTATAAATGTAAATAATATTCCTGGAATGCGTGTTTTAACGAGCCAGTTACATTTCTTTGCATTCTTAGAGATTATAGTTTTAGTTTTTTGTTCATGTTTCTAACAATTGGTCAAGTTAGTAGTTAGTTTATGGGATAGGAATTCTGCCAGATGACAGGCAGGTGCCATTTTCTACTTCATTTGGAAGAGAAAATTATCCTGAAATGAAGATTCGATTGACAGCTGCATGTCGTGATATGATTGGTTGAAATGGGGTAGAAATGTGATAGTACTAGGTGATGTCAGCAAACTGTACATTACTGTTATCAATGAAATCTTGAAAAATGAACTTTTGATGTGAAAAAGTGTGAAAAACTAAAGAAATTAGATTTTTGTGATTTTTTTTGCATACATTATTAAATAGGTGCACTACATACCCAGGTATTATAAAGAAAAGAAAAGTCATTTTTGGGTTCAGCTCGATTTTAATTATCCAACATTGTTCACTTACTACTTATTGGCAATTTACATAAGGAAATTTACCTAAAACTGTTCAAAATTGATGTAGATCATTTTGGAATGGAATCACTTATGAACTATACACATTTCAGTTCGTAATGCTGTCTTTGATGAGGCATGCTATTCATGTTTTATTTTCATGTGTTATTTTCAGAGTGAGAGGAGATCGTGGCGGAGAAAATGTTGGCGTAGCAGAATTAATGTTCACAGTTCGTGGAACTGACACAAACAGCTTCATTGCGGGAAAAAGTGTACACAATCAACGGTGAGTTAAACCTAATTTTGGAAGCTTTAATATACAAACAGAAATTTTCTTTAAGAAGAGAGAGTTTTAACAGAAATTTTCTGGCCATCAGTTGATTCTTTTAAAATGAATACAATATTGCGTTTGAAAACATAACCACTGATTCAATGGTTGATGCAAAATGACAGTTCCTTTAAGGGTCTTATACATGTTATTGTGTAAATCTATTTTATTTTATGTTTTTTCCCTCCAAATACAGGATTGAACGCCTCTGGCGTGATGTGTTCATGAGTGTTACCGGTTTATATTACAACATCCTGCACTCTCTTGAGGACCAAGACTTGCTCGACATCAGTAACATCCTTCACCTATTCTGCTGCCACTATGTGTTCCTGCCACGCATCCAGGCCAGCCTGGATGTCTTCAGTGAGGCGTGGGCCAACCATCCGATCAGGACGGAGCAAAACCTGACACCAAATCAGCTGTGGCAGATGGGCCTGGCCCAGAATCCTGTTTCCGATCCAGAGGTAAATGTATGCTCAGTTAAAATGTCTGATCATGGCTCTTGTTGATCCTTAACTAAAAACCAAAACTTTAGAGTTCTGATTATCTCCCTCTGCACTCTGCTTCTTGGATGCAAGCAAGAATAGCATTTTTTCAACCTCACCTGTACTAGTGTTTGTGTGCACCTCTACTGAAGTGGAGAGTATCAAGAATAGCGTCATGTAGTCATTACAATGACTACATTTAATTTTCCACAATTACTTTTTATTTATAGAAAATGAATCACTTTCTTTATTTCATAACTACTACATATCATCGCTGTCGGGTGGAAACCTTTGTCCAAAATGGTTGCCTTTCAATTTTAAAATAAAATAGTGAAAATAGCATATCTACAAGCTCAAAACGCATTGCGATGCAACGCATTATGAGCTTGCAGTTCTGCTATTCTCACTACTTTTGTGCGACACTCGTATTAATAAAAAAACAAAAACACAAGTTGAATTATGGAGATATGAGGTTCTGCCTGACAGCGGCAATATTATGTAATTAGTAGTAGAAGGTCATAGTGCTCGTTTAAATGTGTTTACTTATGATTAATTATGCACAATGTTCATACACACTGTCTGTCTTTGTCAGGGTATACTGATACCAGAGATTGCATGGGAGGAGAGTGGATACATGACTGAACCTCATCCTGGGGTCAATGTTCCTGTACTGGACAGTCCTCTTTCAGATCCTGAAATGTTGGAACTGCAAGACAACATCAATCCATTGCAACATTCAGACTGTTTTGGAGTGGACATATATCTCCACACTGTCCAATATGTTGAGAACTTACTTGAGGCAACATAATTACATGCTGGGTGTGTCAAACATGAAGGAGGAAAGGAGAGGGGGAGGAAGGAAACGAGAGGAGGAAGGGAGAAAGGAAAAGATGGAGACCAAAGGGAGGGAGGAAGGGAGAAAGGAAACGAGGAAGGAAAAAAGTGAGGAAAGGCGGAAAGGAGAGAGGGAGGAAGGAAAGAAGCACGGAGGGAAAAAGGAAGGCAAGGGACAGTCAAAATAGATGGGGTAAATTTGAAGGTTAATGTACTGCTGTATTGTTGTTCAAGGGAATTGTCATTGTGAATGTGTACAGACTTACTTGAGGCTACATAATTACATGGGGTTAATGACAGGCTGATCTACTGTTGTGTATTACCATATTATATACCATAATTGTATTCAGGTTCAATCTTATATTACATTGTATACAGGGGTACTGTTTTTACATTACCAGTGTCCTGTGCGAACTGTTACCCTGTGAGCATCTCATGCTTGAAAATCAGTACTGTACCTCTGTCCTCTTTTTTTATAAGATATAAAGAACTTGGAAAGAAACCATCTACTGCTTTGTTGTTCAAGGGATGATCAGGTGTAACAGAGATATACAGTAGGACAAAGTTTTTACCAAAACTTTATTGCAATGCTACAATACAGCTTGAATAAGGCAGTTAACAAAGCTAGTGGTATGGCAATTGTATACACTATACAATACACTAGCATCTCCAAGTACCTGAACAACTGCAGTTAAAAGCAAAACTGCATTTTTAAAGTGACTGCTTGGGAACATTTATTTTGGCTATTGTATACAATATACACTAAGAGGAAGACACAAGTGACCTGAAAGCCCAATTATAAAGTCTGCAATCTGCATTGTTCTTGGAGCAAAAAATAATCAATGTGCTGAAGGCATATCCCCATCAGAAGCCCTGTCATCTTTCTGGACCACAGCCTTGCACACTGCATAGTAATCTTCTGGTTTATAATGCCTAGCCAGCTAACAGTTATCCGATCCATGTTTGTCATGTTTTATTTATTCTCTAGGAATCACTGAGGCGTGAAATCCTTCAAAGGTTGTATGATCGACTGTCAAGCATCTTGGAGAGGCAACCTGTTGATGTGGAAGGGCTACAGTTTGCCTGCCACCATTATTTAGTATTATTAAGTGCTCTAGGTGACATTGTAGATGTAGGAGAGCATATACTTTCTGCTCTTTCAGATCTGAATACCATTCTCCAGCAGGACAGAGAGAATCAACAGACATTCATAACAGTAGAATTGCAAAGAGGTTATCATGGCCGTCCACGAATTGCCGTGTCAGTAGAGACTCGAACATCTTGTAGAAACGGGTCTACCAACAAGTTGCATTACCAAGCTCCTTGGTGTTTCTAGAGCGACCCTATTTAGACGGATGTCTGAAAATAATATATCTGTATCTGCCACATACAGTAAATGCACTGACGAGGAATTAGATTCATTGATCACAGCAATAAAGAGCACCATGCCAGATGCTGGGTACAGGGTTGTCCGAGGTGCTCTTTTTGCACAGGGACACAGGGTACAGTGGGACCGACTGTATGCATCCATGCATCGTGTGGACAGTGGTGGTGTGCTTGCCAGGTTGACGCGTCATGACTTATCTGAGCTGCAATGAGATCCTGTTAAAATAATTATTTATTCAGTAATTGTAATAATGAAAAAACATCACATGGATGCAACTATAATGCCTAGGCAGGCCTCCGCACTATTCCAGGCAGGACAGTGAAGTTATTTATGTATCTCACTGTGGCTCATTGGTATGGCTGTTATAATTAAAGCTAAATTATTTGGATAGGAAAAGGGTTTACTGGAATTAGTGCATACTGCAAGCATGTATGCTTTGGTTGTGTTTTCAATCATGAGGTCAAATTAATTCAAATGATTTGCCCCAGATATCAGTGAAGGAAATGAAAGCAGAGGCATAGCGGAGTGTTTTCAGAGGCTCTCTTTAAATCTGCATAAGTGCTGAGAGTCCTCAAAGATAAGCAGCTGGGGCGGTTTACAGATGGCTCGCCCTGCTTCACGTTGGCTGGATCTATAACGCTCGCCATATTCTCCATGTAATGCCTTTGTGCTCCATTTACTCATGTGGCCATATTAGAATAGTTCAATAAGTCAGCTTTATTACTGAAGCCGGTGGAACGGGCGGCGAATGAGCCAGACAGGATGTGTGCAGCAGCGGCGAGTATGGAACGGCCTTTAGGGGTAGCTCCCACACTAGCTCTGTGTATGTTGTATTTCCGGGTTGAAAAGTTGAGACGCACGGCAGCGTCGAGAACGCGCAGAACGTCACATCCTCTAGCTGTGGCGGGAAGTTAGTTTAAAAAATAAAACTACATTTTTAAAGTGCCTGTTTCAGAACATTGATTTTGGCTATTATATACGTACAGCACCCCGATTTAGTACCTGAACAATTGCAGTAAAAAAATAAAACAAAAAACATTTTTTAAAGTGCCTGCTTCAGAACATTGATTTTGGCTATTGCATACGTACACTAAAGCACCCTGATTTAAGTGCCTGAACAATTGCAGTTTAAAAAAAATAAAACTACCGTACATTTTTAAAGTGCCTGCTTCAGAACATTGATTTTGGCTATTGTATACGTACACTAAGGCACCCCGATTTAAGTGCCTGAACAATTGCAGTTACACAATAAAAAAATAAAATGAATTAAAGTGAAAGTGCAATAGCTTATTAGCACCTAGTAAACAAAACCAAAGCCAGAACTGAAGGCCTTCCATCAAGTCTAGTAACAATTACAGTAACACAATTATGCATCTATTAGAAGGTATCGTTTTCAGATTTAAACACCCTGGGTACATTTGCACCTACACCATCCCGAAGCCAGAGCTGATGGAATTGAGGCCCATCATCAAATCCTGGTGGAACATTGTGTAGGTCTGGTAGTGGCCAGGAAGCTCCAATGTGTACAAGCAGGTGTGAGCTACTGGGTAGGTTGAG
The DNA here is from genome assembly GCF_964638095.1 of Poromitra crassiceps. Lineage (NCBI taxonomy): Eukaryota > Metazoa > Chordata > Actinopteri > Beryciformes > Melamphaidae > Poromitra > Poromitra crassiceps. The sequence continues at coordinate 17,925,686 of NC_139641.1, forward strand.
CGTACAACCTTAACGTAGAGGCAACTCATTTGCTGCTCCCACCCGACCCAGAACCTCATCAGGTCACGCAGCACCTCTGGTGATGCTATGGAAGAGAACATTTAAAGTATGTGACACCTAAACATTTATTTTATTACACTTGTATTATTTATTATTACAAATGTGCAAACATTCAGCAATAATAGTCCATTCTTATCACTCCTACTCCTATATGCAGGAATCCTGAAGTTAATTTCAATACCTTTTTAAGACTTTTTAAAGACCTTCTCAAAATATTTTAAGACCTCATCTCCACTTCAAGCTGTAATCAAGAACACATCTTTAATTTATTTTTCAGTTTAATTATATTGCAGAGATCACCCCTCTTCTACGTTAGTGCAGAGATCACCCCTCTTCTACGTTAGTGCAGAGATCACCCCTCTTCTACGTTAGTGCAGAGATCACCCCTCTTCCCAGTTTAATTATATTAAAAGATTAAGGACATCCACTGTTTAGTAAGTTAACACATTCACTGCCAACAACGTGTAAACACGTTTTCAGAATCCAGCTGTTGACTGCCAACAACGTGTTAACACGTTTTCAGAATCGATTTTTTTTTTTTGACGGTGGATCGTTGATCTGGCCCTTTTGCATCTTCTATTATACTGTTAGAGCCGCCGGGCGTGTGCAATCCATTCCGCCAACCCACTGAGTGGCGACGGTGCTCAGACTATTGAGTGTTGTTTGGCCAGAAACGCACGCATTCCAGCTGAGCTCAACCGAGGACCCAGAAGCGAACGAGCCTCATTCTCATACTGTAGGCGAAAACCTTTCACACGGGCGCACGGCGGTGGGGGGTTCCAAAGGTGGACTGGGTGGAAAGCACACTTTGAAGCGCGCAGCATAAAGCCTAGAGTCACACAAGGCTTCGTCAAAGCTCTCAACCGAAAATCCAAGAACGGATTAAGCCACATCCACGCTCGCCGACGAGGGGCCGCCAGAGAGGGAGGCTGCTGCTCACTGCTCAGACAGGCAGGAGAGACTGGCTTGTGACTGACAAACGCTGCTGAAATCCACCAGACACGCCCACGGAGGGAGGAGTTGTAAGGAGAGGGGGTGCGGGTGCTGCTATGGAGGAAATTACTGTTCAGAACTATATTGTTTATGTCTGATGTCTCACTGATGCCAAAAATAAATGGTTAAAGTGACTATTTGATTGAATTTCACAAAACTGCGATTATCTCAGCTTTTTGTCTCAGACGCTGAAACCATGCTGTACTCAACGGCTAATATCTACATAACTACTAACTCTACAAACTAACTCTTTTAGACAGAGAAAGCACACATTCTATTAGTACTTTTGTGAACTTTGTGTTCACAAAGTCCAAGCAGAAAATTATCCTTGGCTCTTGTAAAATGAGCCAGAATCCTCAAAAAAACCCTCTGGCAAAAGCTACCTACAGTAAAAAAAAAGAGGCTGGCAGTGAATGTGTTAAAGATAAATGTAAAAAAAAAAGAAGATCAACAAGGCTCTCTTTCCATCATCTTAAACCTCTAAAACTTCCTCCAGAACCCCTAAAACCTTCTCCAGAACCTTTAAAACTTCCTCCAGGACCTCTAAAACCTCCTCTAGGACCTCTAAAGCCTAAGGAGGCTAAATTAAACCCAAGGCAAGGTTTATAAAAATATATCTTGGTCACAGCAAGTCAAACTCTTTGAACAAACCTTAAATACCAACTAAATTTAATACCTCATAAAATCGTGATTAAGACTTTTTTTATACTTTTTAAGGGCCTTACTTTTCCCAAAATTGATTTATCTAATTTTAATACTTTTTAAGACCCCGCGGACACCCTGTCCTAGCACACAAAGACCAAGGTGCAAATTGAGATGAGAGATGCAATGCAGGAGAAAATAGGAGACCGTTACCTTCCTCTATGAATTTCCTCATAAATCCAGTGACTACACTGACGTTCTCCAATGGAATAGGGTCGTCCTCTTCCTCGTCACTGTCACATGTAGGTTGTGGCCAGCGAATGCTCTCGATCATGGTCTACAGGTCATCAAATAGAAAAGTGTTTCATGTTAAGGTTCTGAAGTTGATTGTTTTTGTGTAAAAAAGTTAAAGTTCTATACTCTGATAGTCATCATAGCTATAGTATGTTTGTTCAGTAACAGGAGTCTGTCTCTCCAGCTTTTTAATAAACAGGAAATAGATTTTTACTAGGCTCACCAATTTCATCCAATCATGAGTGAGAACCAATTTATCAGCTTAAATTTGATAGTATTCCAGTTCCAATTTAGTCTGCTCATTTCTTTGTGTGATCACTTCCAATGTCACTCGTTTATCTTGCGACTTGAGTTTTCTCTCCGGATTGGATGAAATTGGTATCCCTAACTGAAAATGTATTATTATTTTATTAAGAGCTAAAGAGACCCCTGTTACAGCGCAAACACTCTATATCAATGATTACTATGGGGTTTAAGAAGTTTTACAGTTTTTGAAAAAAAAGTGATGGACTTCACTTCTACCTTGTCCCACCCTACACGCATCTACAAAGTTTGGTGCGAATCGGAGATTTCGTTCTCGAGTTATCTTGGTGACGCGCTTTCAGATGCACAGACAGACTGACACACAGACACATGCAAGTGACGCCTGCAGGCTTCGCCTGGGCCGGGGGTAACAGATCCAAGCCAGCTTACCTGTGAGCTAAGTTTCACACTTGACTCCCTTGGGAAAAGTATGGGGTGGACATCTGCTCTGGCTGAAAGAAGCGGCCAGATTCCCGTTTCTTTCAGGCCTTTGCGGATCTGCTTAATAGGCTGCATACCATGGTGAAGCACCTGCAAACAAAACAGAAGGGTGTCTTTGTTTACACTGAGGCACTACTTTATTGTTAAAGGGCCCATATTTTGCTAATATAATGTATTATTATTTTATTGTTGGCCTCCACTAGAGTAACTTATTGCATCAGTCATAGTTTAAAAAACTCAGTTTATCTTGTACTGGCTCTCACTGCCCCCTTCAGTTCACCCTCTGTCTGAAACGCTCTGTTTTTAGGTCCTGTCCCTGAACCCCCACCCTCCGGAAAATACTCCAGGTGGGCAGCGCGAGGAGTTTTTGCGTTTGCAAACTTCTGCCCAGAGAGCTATCGCTGTAGAAGCGACTGTCTGTCTGTCTGACTATCTATCTATCTATCTATCTATCTATCTATCTAGATAAGATAGATAGATAGATAGATAGATAGATAGATAGATAGATAGATAGATAGATAGATAGATAGATAGATAGATAGATAGATAGTCATCATGCATAACAGAAACAGACAGGCGATCTCTGCTATGGCTACTAAATTTGGTAGTTGTAAAACAATTATATCAACGAGCAACGGATTGTCAAAACGAATTTGACCATCGATGAAAAACGTGACTTGGACATAAAGCAAGCTATCAATTGATTTATCAACATCCCCCTAGCTATCTACAGCTCCGCTAGGCCGGGCTGCACCGGGACATTTCCTTCGGTGGCTGGCCAAGCAGGGATTATATTACCACGGCCTGCCATAACGTTACACCCTGCCCGGGCAGCTTCACACTAGCTAATGTAGCTAGTTAGCTAACTTCCCAAATGCTTGTGACTATAGTGTGCCTCTCCTAGCAAAGGCTACACGGACCAAACCAAAATGAGGACTTGGAGAAGTCAGCAAGTTGGACTAACGTTACAAGTTCTGAAAATATGTGCCTTTCGTCATTCATCGGTTGTTCATAGGCTAACATAATAGCAAGTGCTAACGTTACCCAGCCGGTAAGTAACGTTAGCGCTTCCTAGCAGCACATTGGACCGATGCTGGAATGAGACACATATTTTCAGAACTTACCACTTCAGTCCTACATCCTGGCTCACTTCCATGTCGTCTCCTTGTTTTTGCGGTCTGGAATCCGTTATTCCATGAGACTACTGTTGTGTCCCAGACAGCCAGGCTAGAGAGAGCCTGGTGAGTGGCGACGCGGGTTACTGAAACACAGAACAGGGAAGAGAGGGGAAGGGTGGGAGCTAGCGTGCGCGCGCTGCGCGCCGGCCGGCGGCAACGCTTTGTTGCCAGGGTAACAAGTCCTTACTGACGTCACAAAAATTATGGTTCTCGCACAAAATCGCCATAAATCCATGTCATCTCGTCTACGAGAGTTCATAGGCGCGAGGGGGGGTTCATGGGGGTAACATTAAAACACTTTCACATATTTATTTGAAGCTTAGCCCATGTTTAATATGACCATCCAAGATTGTAACAACATATATATGATACAAAATTAAGAAATGCATAATATGGCCCCTTTAAGTCATTACAGGCACAGATGCAGCATGAGTTACAGCAGCCAACCTCCAATATGCATCCCAATTGGTTTGGCTGTCATGTTAACATAAGGTAATTGATAAAATGATTAGTGTCATGTCAGCAGTCTACAGTTTCTGAAAAAGGGGGAAAAGCAAGCACACTCACAGATAAAACAGTTGGTGGGTGCACGGCTCAAAAAGATCTTTAAAGGAGAAGAAAGGCCAGCACTCTCAAAATGTCCTTTTTGTTGATTTAATAAAGCAGATGGCAAGGTACAAACGTTTCGACAGTAATTGTCTTCCTCAGTGTACCAGTGTACACCTTTTATACTCCTTTTAAGCAGTATACAGTTTCAATAAGGTAAAATGCTTACCGCTGTTGAAAGCAGCAACTGGAACAGCCACTCATGCTTGGTGGAGTTCGGAGTAGGTTGATACCAGGACAGGCAAAGATCAGTCAGACTGGTGGTTTCTTGTGCAGTAAGTTCTGCTTTCATGAGCTACAAACAGGGACACATCACAAAAAGGGGAAATAATTTAAGTATTACAAAGTTGCCTCCAGGCAGTCCACAAAAAGTGCAAAAGTTACACTTAAATAGCCAACATCTGGTGTACATCGCAGGGACACAAAAAGCTTGTTAAATTTCCCCAACACTGACCAATGAATTTTCATCATTTCACGATACATGAGAAGACAAACACATGCTGCATTGTGGTGCATTGGTGTAAGACAAGCTAACTTTTAACTGTGTTACTCACCAAACCAATAGTTTCACGGTGATCAAGATCAGCAACATCCTCTAGGGTCAGAGCTGCTGCTGCAGTTTCAGTCTCCCCCCCAGTTAACAGAGTCACGACAGCCAAACTGAGTCCTGGGAAACCAGCCCCACCATGAATGAAGTTATGGCCAAGAATCCGACCCGCCATCTCAAACAGCTTGCATTCCCGAAGCACACCAGCAGCTGAGGGAACCTGATGATCTTTTTCCCCTTCAAAAAGGGGTGTAAGACTAGCAGAGCCTTAAAAAAGAAAAAAAAGATAAGAGAAAATGTATTACTCCAGTAAATGGCATGTACCCTAGCCACAAAATGATATGGTACTGTACTATAGTCTCATTAAGTAGTGGCCAAAGAGAACAATGTAGTGCAAAAAATAAAAATAAGATAGCAGGTAAACATAGCATCTGTCTAAACAAGTTATCCATCGAAAAGGGTGGAGTCTGAAGAGGTGAGTTTTCAGACTGAGGTGAAAATGGGGGGTGACTGCAGTTGTGACTGCGAGGGGGCTTGTTGACAGGTTGGAACACAGGAGGGAGAGTCTCAAGACTTGCGGTGCACTGGCTCAAGGGTAAGGAAAGGGTAGGAAAGGCTCAAACAGACTTCCTGTGCTAGCTGTTCAAAGTGAGCGGGATGGGGTTGGATAGTGGATACTGTCCTGAAGGTACAGGGATGCCATGCCCTTGATAGCCTTGAATGCAAAGGGGCGATACATGTGAACATTTACGTTGAAGATAAGGGGTGCTGCAGCATTCTGGGTCATTTGGAGTGGCTACAGTGACCATGCCAGGAGGCCAATGAGGAGGGAATTGCAACAGTCAACATAATGTTGACCAATTTGTTTAAAAACCAACACTAAATCTTGAAATTTCTTAGAATAAGCAGGTTACATTTCAATCCGATTCTCTCATTTCATTAAAGTGTTCCTTCATTCATTATTGTCAAGTAATGGGCTTCAATTAATAGTGCAATTGAACACATTTTAACATAAGATAATGCCAATATCCCAAGCCTTTCTGTAAGTGTATCAACATGCGCACCAACATATACCAACCTAAATTAATATTGAAACCAGTCTTCAATTTCTGCATGGCCATTGACAAAACATGTCGATTGACGCCTTCACCGATTGCTGCATCTCCTTGAAAATAAAGATCTCAGATTAAAATTTAGAGCAACGAGATTATTATATATATATATATATATATAGATATATACACACACACACACACACACACAGTTCAGTCTGTGAATTAAGTTACATGCATTCAACTTCCATTACACATGTAAAAAAGAAACAAAATTAATTTCAGCAACTAAATAATATTGAGGTGGGGGGGGGGGGGGGGGGTTGAAATACCTGTCAGCCTGCCCTTGAATGGAGCTGCCCAGTTCACATTGTTCCTCTTATAGAATGCAATCAATGAGCTGTCCTTTTCTTCTTCAGGATCAAACATGTTGATTGACAGCAAGAGGCTTGGACATTTGGAGTTACGCTCCAGTAGTTGTTGTCGGAAGAACTGACATGCTTTTTTGGGGTCTGCTTCTTTCTCCCATGCTGAAAATGTAATAAACACATAATATCAGCTTCCATTGCAAAGTCAGCCTATTTTGTATTAACAGTGAAGTTTAGGAAGCCCTGCATTTTAAAGCAACATATTAGTTTTCAAGAGGGTTGATTTGTACAAGTGGTAAATGTTGGTATAGCACCTTTTTTACATTATTGAATCCAAGTTCTTGTAGAAATATTTATTTAGGGGATCATTGTTATTGTTTACAAGTAGACACTTGCTTAAAGTGTAACTTACCCCCAAAACACTTTTTCTTCAGCTTTTAACCAATATATATGACTTTGGGGGTGGTGTGTGAAGAATTCTGAGACCAAACTGTTACCATTGTACCATTTGTATCATTTTCAGCAGCATAAGTGCCCTCTATGGGTTGAACACTGCTTTTTTTGCCCTCAAATGAATGGGAGATTTGATACAACGTGACGCCACGATGAACCAAAGACTATGGGATTTCAAGATAGTTACTCCCCTACTCCCCCTGTACCCTTTTCCGGCTCCTCACAACTCCAAGACTATTCCCATGATGTCACAAGCATTTTCCTACCAATATGGCACTACAATACACATAGCTCATTGGCTGTTTGTGTCACTTGACCTGTTAATTTCTAGTTCGCCACTGATTCACTGAATGACCAAATTGATATAACTTTCAACCATTTTGAGCAATGCTGTTTCCATACAGGCCACCAGCGTTGGCTAGTTGTGGATATTTATAAAGATTTTGGAGCTCTCATATAACAATGTTTTGTGATGTAGTGGGTAAACTGCGGGCAAACTGTCATGGCGTCGAAAACATTTCCAAGCTTCCTGTCTGAGCCGTCTGAGGCAGCCAAAGAGTATAGTGAGACAAGAGGAGACGATAATTTCTTGGTTTTTCCCATAGGTTTTTTCAAATCAAGCAGCATGCTGTTTTGTTACATATCTGGGGGGGTAAGTCCCCCTTTAAACCAATTACAACCAAACCAATTAGAAGCAGAAAATGGTCCAGTTTCAAACTACACCATAGCAGTACTTGTTCTGGATAAATTACCAGCTGATGGTGGTGTAGACAATCTTGGAACTGAAGGTCCTGGCAATTCCTCATTACTTGTCAGACTGGCTGCTTCCCTGCGCGTAGTAGCAATGTCCATTCTTAAGACAAAAAAAAAATTACTTGCAGAAATGGGAAACAAAACATGCTTTTTTTTTTATTGTTTACATATTTTTTCCTGCCTAAAGCAAACACCATACAAAGGCATACAATCTAAGCCCTAAGTATTTGCCCCTTTAAGACTTATGTTATTACAACTACAGCTGTAATATTACAGCAGTTTTCTCCAACATGGTCCCCATGGGAGTGAGCCAAAGGTCACAGGAGGCTTTTTCTGTTGAGGTAGTCAAATTGTTTAAACATCAACAATTGAAAATCATAACTCATTTTCCTGACCATTAACAAATAAGTCCTTTCTTTCATCAACTGTCTCTGCCTGCATGTTCTCAATGTGATACCGGTCCAGCTTGTCACGCAAGGGTCCATTTGGTTTCATTTTACACTCAAGAGTTAAGTTATTGTTAAATATCTGCATTACTTACAAGAAGTTCACACAATTAGAGAATGTAGAAGAATTGTTATTTTGATCAACGTTTGCCTGTTGTTATCTCTCTACCACAGCAATACAGCATTGAATTGTGAACAAAATCTTATACAACAATAACAAAATATAAGTTTTGGATCTGAGAGGCTAAATCTCATCAAATGGTGGCTCTAATGGCGACTAAATAATGGTCCTTGATATGAAAAAGGTTGAAAACCACTGATTTAAAGTGTGTGTATGTGTGTGTGTATGTGTGTGTGTGTGTGTATATATATATATATATATATATATATATATATATATATATATATATACACATACACACCTTTTATCTGGATCTTAGTCATAAACTTCTTACCCTTCACCACACATGCTGGCATGAAATGGAAGGGCATCAATTGGGTACGCTGCCTGACAGATTGGGCAAACCTGCAAAACAAAACAAAAAAATAAGAAAACTGTCAGTTTATGAACCTCAGAATTATATTTACTATAGCTAGCAAATATTGCATGTCTATGATCTAAATTGGGTACATTGTGTGTGTCCCTTAACAAAACATTAGTTTGGTGATATACCCCACCTATTTACACCTTTAATCATCACATTACTATGAAGTGAAACTTATGCTACCTTGCTTCCTATGGTGGATAAAGAATAAGCCTTTATTACTGCCTTGATTACCTCACAGGATTCTTCCATCCCAATAGATTCTCCCATGTTTGTGGATTCTCCAATCTCAGTGGTAGGAAGGTCTGAGAGAGCTGTAGTTCGGAGAACTGGCTTCTCAATAACTGTGCAGTCTTCATCAGGAGATGACTCAAATTCAACCTCCTTAAAAAAAAGAGCTAGAGCTGTAGACATTCAAACAGTCATTTGCACACGAGAACAAGATAAACAACAATAGAAATGATAGAAATTAGAGGAAAGTTCACAGCTTACATTGCATCCCTCCACATGTAACGGTAACAGCTGCAAAGGCATTAGACTTCCACATTTCATGCAGTTTGCCTTTGGCATGTTGGCGAACTCTGGAGAGTCATAGGGAAGTGGTTCAGTAGACAGCTGCTCCTGTAGTGGAACTAGAAATAAAGTGTTCTTGCCACTGCTGGATGCCCCTTTGAGTGTCTCATAGGTGTACCCCTCAGGTCCTTGTAAAATTGATGTGAGTTTGCGACGTCCACTACCCCCTATTTTAAAACAGAAATAGTGTCCATTAAAACCTAAGTCATGCATCAATTAATATCAGGCAAATAAATCTTTGTCAGGAAAACTTTTAAAGTACCTCTACAATTTCACGAGTGGTGTGAATGGTTAATTCAAAGAAGGATGTTATCTAGGGCTTTTAACATGAAAAATAGATGAGGTATGTTTTGCATCATTGGAGATTTAAAATGCTACCTGTGGACTTGTAAAACATCCAGCCTCCTTTCAAGGTCTTCAGTTTGGGAAATACCTCCCAAAGTTGAGCTTCAATCTTTAAAAAAGAAAAGAAGTAAGAAGACAACCCACTATACAGCAACTGATCAATATGTATTCATATTTAAGCATAGACTGATTACCTGACTGTGTCCCCAGTTCTCTGCTAGACGTATCATCCTCTTCCCAAGGCCGGCAGTGGCAAGCTGTAGTTCTTCTTCTGAGCCCTTTGGTGTGAATTCAGTGGGTCTCGGAAGGACATATACATGAAAGTTTGTCGTTTTCACAACAGAAGTGGCAGGAGCGGTGAATCGTCTTTTCCCCCTTGGCTGATCAGCAGGTTTACTGAAGATGTGTGGGAATGGCCTGATGTGGGAATAAGTTAAAGTTAAAATACCAAACAGACAGACATATACTTTCCTGTGAGCCAGTCTGACATAGGAATATCCCTGTCTGCCTGACACACAGCCACATGGAGGTCATTCGACCATCACCACTGGGGACCAACCCTCCTAGCTACCTATTGGCTAATTTCCACCACATATAACAGCACAGTACAGCTCTACTCGACCTGGTCTTACTCGTCTCTACTTGATATAGACTCTGTTTCCATAGCAAGTTTACTCGCCTCCGCCCACACCTGGTCGTCATAGCGACCACATATCTGCTCTCCGCCCATAGCCGAAGTAGCCTCTAACGTATAACGTTAAAATTAAATCCATACATGGAACTTTTAAACTGGTTATGAACTACTGTTGCCTCTAAATGACCTACAGGGATACTCAACTTGCTTTGCTTTGCCCGGGGGCCACTTTCGTGAAATGATAGAAGGCCAGGGGCCAGTTAATAAACAATCAATATACATTTTTCTGTAGCGGATTGTAGGTTTTTGGGGTGTCAACCGGAGTTTAGTCTGACAATGTTGTGCACACCGGATAGTTAGTTAGGTTAAGTACATACATAAGTGCCTGGGTAGCGAGCAGACGGCGGTATTTGACAATTTAGCAGCTTAATCATAGATTATTGAAAGATATTCCAGATTCCAGACTGAAATGCTTTAACAGAAGTGGAGTATTGGCCAGAATGACATGAACATTTGCCGCCAGTTGAGTATCACTGGCCTACAGTGTACATGGGCAAATGTGACAATCGGCTAGGAGAATGGATATCACTTTGTTGTTACTCAAACTCACATGCATGCGCTGCGCGGGGGACGGGAGAGGCGCTACGGGGAGAAGGGAAGCCAGCCCACTACCCCGGCGGCAACTCACCAGGCAAGACCGCGGCTTCACTAAACCCCCACCTCCGGCCTAGCGGAGCCGACGTAGCACACAACTACAAAGGGCTTCCCGAGGAGGAGGATAATTTTGTTGACTTTTTCTCTCTCAAAACAATTGAAAACCACCGCATGTTAAAGCTGAGCAAGGAGATCGATTTTATTTCACCAGAGCCGAAGGCAGCAACACAAAAGATTGATAGAAATAACAGAAGAGAAGGTAAGCTCCACTAAACTGGTATCCAGCATTGACGGTAGATACAGTAAACACGATTCTGCCTGACCAATCAGTCGTCTGCAGTGTTTTCACGTCACCGTATGGTACCGGGTCCACAGCGCTGGAACCTCAACAGAGCAGGTACCAAAACTAGCACGACTCAACCCCGACTGTCCACGTTTTTGATCGGTGGAATGAGACAAAAAAGTGAGACGAGCTGGGCAGAGCCGCGCTGATACCAGCGGTGGAAATGAGCCATTTGTATGCCCAAGAGCACCTATCTTGGGCATAGGAGCCTGCACAATCTGCCTAGAGGTATCCCCACTGAGGAGCCCATCTTCCCAATACACCTGATGGCCCATCTCAGTCACCAAGTCAGGAGCTTTTCAAATACAAATACTGTATGTAAATAAGTATTTGACAGCAAATATTTTATGAAGTCATAGGATAAAGTTGGTTGGAAAACACATTCACCAATAAATTAAAATTCCTCATATTTGATCTCAAATCACAATATAGCATTGGATTCCCCATACAGTATATGAAAAAAAGGAAAATTCAATTAAGTTTCTACCTAGTTGAGTCAAAAATATACTGTTTTAATATACTTCAGCATAGTGGTGGCCGCCATCTTTAAAGTAGAAGTGATTTTTTGTTGTTAATATAAGTCTAAAATAGATCTATAGTCCCATCGCAATCACTTATATGGAGTGTTTGGTCCATAACACAGGTCTGTCAGTCACAGACCTGAGAGAGAGAGAACTACCTGTCTGAGGGAGATGATTCGCTGCTCAGGGACGAGGGCGGGGAATGCTAACTCCAGCTGCTAACAGGAAGTTAGCCAAAATGACCAAACCACTTACTGCTGCTTTAAGTGATCCATTTTGAGGCATTAGAAGCCATGTGTGAGCTGGGCATACAGCAGATTTGGATTAGGCACCCCCTATTACCCCTAAAACACATGTATGCCATAACTTAACACAATTTACGTTCAGGGTTAAGGTTTTTGGAAATCTGACCTAGACTAATCTTTTGATCTTGTGTTGCCAAATGTATTAAATTAGAACTGCATCACCTTCTCAAGGCCTCCCTCACTGTAGGAGCACTGGGTACAGTAGTCTGGCCGCTGCCTCCCGCCATCACTGGCATGCTCTGGCCTGCCCTGACCGTGGAAATTTCCACTCTGTTGGTCCTTTGTGAGGCAGTTGGGGCCAATGATAACTCGCTGCCCAATATGTCATACAAAGCTCGAGCTGTACGCATGGCCAGAGGTGATAGGTCCTGTAAAACAAAATAACATGAATGAATAAAAAGCTTTTAAAAGACACTGACAGTAGAGTCAGAGGTACATGAAATGATAAAGCAATGCTTATTTTGTAAATTATTATGTGCCAGAGCTCATTAGCTGGATTTTGAAGATATATTCTTTTCATAAAATACATTTTTTAACTATAAAGAAAGTGCAACACAACAATATCCTCTCCATTGAACTCAAATGGATGGGCAGCCATGTGATGTCACGTTCTCTTTTGTATCCTAAAAGGCCAAATAACACGAGAGCTATAATTGTTTCCATATCAAAGAATGCATCTATAAGCTCACAACACGTTCACGTTGCTCCACTACTTGTTGTCAGCTTCACAAGCAAGCCGCAGAATGAGATGAGCGCCGTTTACCTTAGCACAGCGCAAACACCACGCAGCCATCATACATCACTTAAATCCAGTTAGCATTATTATTTAGCATCATTGATCAGTTAAAAAGATTGAGACATTTACAAAAAAGTGGACGCATCACCCGTCGTCACATCAAAAACGGTGACTAATGTTGTCTACCCCACAGTTGAAACAAGAGGCAACTGTTGTCTCAAATAAAATGAAAACCATGTGCCAGTATAATAATTCAAATATACCACGGTTTCACGGTATCAAGGTAAGTTAAGTTATCCTTTATTTATCCCCTTGGGGAAATTCATCCTCTGCATCGCGGACCTTTATGAGTTATTGTAAAATCTGGCTATATAATATTAGATATATAATTTTGTTATATATGAAATTTGTTTAATAACATAATAGAACATTCATTTGGAACATCAGTAAACATTGTATGTTAAGTTAACAGTATAAAAATACTTTTTACTTTTCACAAAATTAAAATAAACGCAGTATCTTCAGTGAGGCTAAACCTGCAGTGTGACGATTTATTTCATCTAATTAATTTTATGTAAAACTAAAACACATCATAATATTAATAATATCAAATAAATGCTTATATTTTGTAAAATCAAATGGACACACTGGACATAAATAGTTTCAATGTTGATCACACACACAGTGACACCCCCCCCCCTCTCTCTCTCTCTCACTACACACAGCCTGTCCCTCCTCCTGTGCTGCTCTCTGCTGATCCTCTCACTACACACAGCCTGTCCCTCCTCCTGTGCTGCTCTCTGCTGATCCTCTCTCACTACACACAGCCTGTCCCTCCTCCTGTGCTGCTCTCTGCTGATCCTCTCTCTCACTACACACAGCCTGTCCCTCCTCCTGTGCTGCTCTCTGCTGATCCTCTCTCCTCCCTCCCTGTGCTTCAGTCACTCACTATGCACACACAGTTTGTACCTCAGTTTGGAGAAGTCTTTCATCATTTTATTATTACTTCTCTTCAGTGGAATAGTTCATACCTCAGTCAAGTAACGTTAATGTAGTTAACGTATAACATTAGCCATGTGATCTGCCTCGGCAGATAGCCTATGAGAGTGTTTATCTGACTTTAACGGTATCTGCTATGAGCTAGATGTTGCCAAATTAGGACGGGTGGTGTTCGTGCAGATTTGCATCATGTTTGTGGTATTGCCTGGTGTGGCAGTCACTGGCTGAGCTTCCTCCTCTAATCTTCCTTGCCATCCGTGCTTAGTTTTAACGTAGCAAAAATATTCCCACGGGGGGAAGTTTCGACGGGGGGAAGTTCTGGGGCTTCGCAGCAGCTAGCCCCTATCTGTACTGCTAACCTAGCTAAACGCTACGTAGCGTAGCGTTTAGCTAGGTTAGCAGTACAGATAGGGGCTACGCAGCAGCCATTATCACGTTGAATAACAATAACCTACAGCCTGCTTAAGCGACCTGGGCCCTCGGGGGAAACAAACAGCTGATACCGTGGGGAAGGTATGACTAGAGGGGATAATGAGATAAATGTGTTACTTACCGGTTGAGGTTGATTAAGTCTCTCCATCATAAGAAGCTCTCAGTCTCCATGCTGTTCTCTGTTCTTCTGCCCGCCAGTGTTTGAACGCTGTGCGCATGCGCACATAACAGTAGCTCCGTGTGTGGAGAACGTGTGGAAAAATGTAAGGAGCCATATGATTGGCTGAAAGCAAACACCTGATTGGCTGATGAATCTGTCAATCAGAATCACACAGCTTTATCAGCCAATGGTGACATTCGTTGACCTGACCGTTAGACGAGTCTCAAAAAGGCAGCGCAGAAATTTCTCTCACAAATGTAGACAGGTTCACAAATGAGAACCAGTTTGTAAATGCACATTGAGCAATTCGCATGATCTGTGAATTTATATTACAAGTGTGCCTCAAAATAATATTTGTGAAGCAGAGCGTGTGCATTTCCGAATTTATATTACAAGTTTGCATAAAAATTATATTTGTGAAGCAGAGCGTGTGCATTTCCGAATTTATATTACAAGTTCGCATAAATATTACATTTGTGAACCAGAGCGTGTGCATTTGTGAAACCGATTGTGTGCATTAGTGAGTCCGAAATACAACTGCGAACCAGACAATGTGCATTTGTAAAACAGATCGTGTGCATTAGTGAGTCCGAAATACAACTGCGAAACAAAGCATGTGCATTCGTGAAAGGTCAAGGACAAGGTCAATAGATATGAGACTATACTGATCCCATAATCATCACACAGGTAGAAAGGATGGCTGGTAACACAGGAGCATCATCATCATCACACAGGTAGAAAGGATGAAGAGTTCAGCATTAGTTTGAACAGAGCAGAAGAAAAGAGGATCCTCACCTCTGCAGATGGGGACAGGGAAGTCCCACACTGAGACACCGGCTGCGTTGTTGACACAAGTGAGGAGCGAGTGTCCGTCCAGGATGTAGCCGGTGACGCAGCGGTAGCGGATCTTGTCGCCCACACTGAACTGTGTTCCATTCAGGATGCCTTTGGGTGGAACGCCTGGATTTCCACAAGAGCTGCTTCGCAACTCTGGGACACGGGAAGAAGGGAAGGCGGTATTGGTTAGAATAATGATATGTGTTATTGTAAAAGATATGCACAAGAACAAGCTTTCTGCCCATTTAGAGTCCAAATAAAGTGATATTGGAAATAGTTTTAGCTAGAGGTGCACCGATCGATCGGCAAGCAATCTGTATCGGCCGATTTTGACCTCAAATATGCGATCGGCTGATTGCCGATATTTCGGCTGATTGCCGATATTTTTTTATATTATTTTTATTTATTTATTTTTATAAAAAAAAGCCCTATCACTAATCAGGCTTTCCAACGATATAAAATACAATGCCAATGGTATTATTAAAGGGGAGAAATAATCAACCTAAAATAACGTTTCCAAACTTTTTTTGAGGAGTTTATATATCGGTGATCGGTGATCGGTAATCGGTGATCGGTCGATGATCGGTTGGGCAGATATTTCCCATAGGCGATCAGTGGCAAAAAACATGATCGGTGCACCCCTAGTTTTAGCTTGGCAGGTAATGATCTTAACATGGTGGTAGAAACCATAAACATAAAGCAGGAATACTGATCAACATAAAGCGTGAATACTGAGAACTCTTGAATAAACGACCTTATATCCAGTACTATGTCCGTATGTTGCTAACTAGCCATCGCACATACTGTACTGTAAAAATCACTCCTTATACAGCGCTACAGTAAATGTAGGAAGGGAAGACAGAACAGTCAGACTGGTAGATTGTTTTTGTAGAGTGCACAGAGAAACTTGCTGGTTATCCAGAATTCAAGCTTCTGAGCTGAGCCAGTTTTCCAGATGGGATTAAAAAGTGTCATTCAAAAATATACAGTATTTTATTCACCAAGAAGTTGATGCCAAAGAAATTTGAAATTGTCACATTTTACGTCCTTGTCACCATTGTATTGCTCTCCTTGGGTCAAAATACTTGATAAACAGTTTGCCAATTTACTGAAAGATTTGATAACACTTCATAATAACTGCACACTATTAAGCATTAGTAGTATTATTAGTAGTATTAGTAAATACTTAAAAATGCATCATTTATAAAGCATTATTCATACATTACTAAGCATTAGTAAGTCATTCATAAACACAGTTGTAAATGTTTTATTCCTGATTAATAAAATAATCTAAGGTATAATGTATTTAAAGATTGTATTTAATCTAATTTATAAATGCTTTGTAAGGCATTGTTAGATGATACTGTTAGATGATGTCATAACTACAGTGACACCGCGGTGATGATGCCTCAGTGATGAAGTCGACAGTGATGATGTCATATTTATGATGGTGCCACAGTGATGTTGTCGACATGATGATGTCATATCTCTGATGATGTCACTCATTGATGCTTCCACTGATGATGTAATATCTGACCGATGATGTCATATTGCAATATGATGTCATGTTCAAGAGTAAGAGTCAGCTCTGCCAGTCCTCTCTAGTTCGTAAATTCACTCAACGGCCTACTTGCAGTAGCTTCCACCAATCTATCAGTCCAATGGAAAAACACCTGTTGTCCACCTACTTAACCTCATCATTAAACAACATAGTCGTGTATTAACAACTAAAAGCTTGGCTTTATGAAAATGAACGTTGCTGAATAATGTTTGCAGTTGATGATCAATACGACCAAATTAGTCTGATCAAGTCCTGTATTGTTCTGTTCATAGCAATAATACGATTTCCTTCTGCTACAGCCTACAGCTTGTGAGTACTACTCATGCAGTCAAGTGTAAGTATTATTTTTGATATGTGCCATATGGTTTTTAAGCTAATTATTCTAACTGGCAAGCCAGGAAACAAACTAACAAACACACAAACAAAACATTTCCCCTTCTATTAGATCAACTGTATATTCATGAGCATTTTGTTTGCGTTTGTTTTTCTGTGTGAGTGGGAGAGAGAGAGAGAGAGAGAGAGAGAGAGAGAGAGAGAGAGAGAGAGAGACAGAGAGAGAGAGAGAGAGAGAGAGAGAGAGACAGAGAGAGAGAGAGAGAGAGAGACACACAGAGAGAGAGAGAGAGAGAGAGAGAGAGACAGAGAGAGAGAGAGAGAGAGAGAGAGAGACAGAGAGAGAGAGAGAGAGAGAGAGAGAGAGAGACAGAGAGAGAGAGAGAGAGAGAGAGACAGAGAGACAGAGAGAGAGAGAGAGAGAGAGAGAGGGAGAGAGAGAGAGAGAGAGAGAGAGAGAGAGAGAGAGCGTGCACATGAATTTGAGGCCCTGATCAGAAAGATGATTTCACAAACAGACACAGCTGTGAAGTCACATTTTCAAATGTTCCTTTCCAGGAATCCTTTACTAATCACATTACTAATCCACTTTACAGTGCAGATGCTCGTATACAGATCCCCCATATGCATGATCTCTGATGAATGCAATATTAATGCCCAGCCATCAACTGGTGGCTGTTTATGAGCCAGATTAAATAGCAACACAGACGAAAACGGCTGGAAAATGGGAGAAAAGGGTGAAATACAGAGAGGATGATCCAACACACCTGTGGTTAGGATTAACAGAGAGAGATTACCCTCAACTGCAAGTGAAAAGCAGTTTACAAAATACAGGAGTGAGGGGGTTTAAGAGTAAATACACACGCTCTCATACCAGAAATAACAATGGCATGAATGTTATCTGCATACAAGCATACATAGAAAAATATAGCGAATGCTGCCGTTGCTCTGCTACATAGTTGTTTTTTTTGGACGCACAATATAAAAGCGTTTTGACTAGGGGTGGGGGGGGGGGAAATCGATACACCATAGTATCGCAATATTTTGCCTGACGATATTGTATCGATATTTGGACGCCAAGTATCAATATACATTTTTTTCTTTTGCAGGCCATGCCATGCCAGGCCACCGGGCATCTGCCCAAAGCGCCCGATGTTGCAGTCCGTGCCTGCAGTGACGTATTGAGTCCAGAGAAGCTTACTAATGTAGCCTACATGTGGGGCAAAAACGCTCCTGTAGGTTCTCCCTCTACAACATCCGCAAAATCCGTCCCTTCCTCACAAGAGAAGCGACTCAACTCCTGGTCCAGTCACTTATCATCCCTCGCCTGGACTACTGCAACGTGCTCCTGGCCGGCCTACCTGCCACCGACATCCGACCGCTTCAGCTCATTCAGAACGCTGCAGCCCGTCTGGTATTCAACCAACCCAAATTATCTCATGTCACTCCCCTCTTCCGGGACCTCCACTGGCTTCCCATCTCAGCTCGCATCAAATTCAAGACACTGGTACTGGCCTACAGGGCAGTACACCAGTCAGCTCCCCGGTACCTGCAATCTATGGTCAGGTTCCAAACCTCCCAGCGCTCCCTTCGCTCCTCCACCAGTGCAGGGCGCCTCGCTCCTCCTTCGCTACGGGGGCTCAAAAGTCGCTCATCCCGATCTCGACTCTTCTCGTCCCTGGCACCCCAATGGTGGAACGAGCTGCCACCTTCGGTCAGGACTGCTGAATCACTGCCGATCTTTCGGAAAAGACTAAAGACTCACCTTTTCAGGCTCCACCCGGGCCCTTCTTGATCTAACTTCTTTCTCTCTCTTTCAAAAAAAAAAAAATCCTAAACTAAAACTCGTACCACTGTTCCTTCAGGATTTGTAGTTGTCATAGACTGTGCTCCATAGTTGATTGCTCTATTGCTGACAAAAAGTGTGTTATTGTAAGTCGCTTTGGATAAAAGCGTCTGCCAAATGACGTAATGTAATGTAATGTAAAAACAAAACAAAACAAAAAAACTGCATGTTTTACTTCCGGTGAGGTCAAGGAAAAGGTAGGAAAAGGAGTTAGACAATATTTCGAAATATCGCAATATTCAATATATGGCAATATCGGCAATATCGCAATACTATCGCATCGTGACTCAAGTATCGTTTTAGTATCGTATCGTGGGCATCTGGTGATTCCCCACCCCTAGTTTTGACCCTGCTTGACTGTTTTCCAGTGCAGCCATGTGCTCTACTGTCCCCTCCATGGAGCTGTGGCACGGCCCAGCAAACATCTCACCCTGGGAGTTGTGGTGAGTCTGTGAAATTCAAATACATTTTGTTTGAAAGATCACATTGGTGGAGCTCAACAAACTGTGACTCGCCACATCAAAGGCTATTGAAATATCTACAAACTCCTGCACACACAGAGCACGGAGCACAGAGCACGGAGCACAGAGCACGGAGCACGGAGCACGGAGCACACAGCACGGAGCACAGAGCACGGAGCACACAGCACGGAGCACAGAGCACGGAGCACACAGCACGGAGCACAGAGCACAGAGCACGGAGCACGAAGCACACAGCACGGAGCCTTTGGAGTTGGCCGAGGAGAACGCCGGTGTGATATTCAGCCGCACATCGAGCACATCCACAGCAGACAGGAAATCATCTGGTCACGGATGGGCGTCGCATGCAATTGGAGGTCATTAAGAACGCTCCATGACCAAGTAAAAAATACATTTTCACAAAGCCTTTCACCACAACACAAGCCATTCGCTTCAGATTAAAACGCTTTACTATGAACAGGACGCGCGTGGTCACTGGAGTATAGCAAATGGAAAGTGCACTTCAACCATTTCATATCAACCCATCCTCTGCATCAGCTGTGTGATGTGAATGCACAAAGAAAAGCTGCCTGATGAGCTGAAGGGATTGAGCAGGGTCCTGAAGGAAAACAAGGTCAGTGTCGTGCCTCAACCTGATATCTCCAAACATTTAAAGGTCCTATCCGTAAGTTCGAACTATTACTGACAACGGTGGCCGTTAAGAGTAACTGCAGGCAGCGTGTGAAGGAGCTGACGCGCGGGCACCATACTCGCACGCGCACAAGCAGCTGCCTGGCAACAGCAGAGGTGTTGGTTGCTTTGTAACGTTAACTCATAAAAGTCACTTGAAAACGGCGACCTGGACAATTTATCGGTCAGATCAGCCTCGAGATGCACAGGAAGGATTCTGGATGAATTATCGGACGTTATTGTGGCATGTTTGGCCGTGTTTTGGCTTACATCAGCTGCGGGGAAATGGATAGGATATTCACGTTACCGTGAGCCAGGAACTACCCTGCTTCCCCTGTATGTACGATACAGTGTACCATGTTTCGTTTTTTAAGTTAAGGAACGGCGCATCATTGGTAATAGAAAACACTTTGTGAACGTTTATTTTCCGGCCAAACTTACGGATAGTACCTTTAAGGAAGTGGGCAAAATTGATTGTTTTTACAATGCACACTTATCAATGGCTTGGTTCTGATTTCTAGAGGACACTAATAAAGTTCTAATGGAGTTTCAATCAAGAAGACTAATGATGAACATTTACTGTTCCGTATTCACTTCTCGTTTCATCCCACCTTCATTCCTCGCTCAGAATAAGCCTGTCAACTTCCGACATGAATTGAATAAGCAGCTGTTTGCCAGCCAGCTGGCCTCAACTATCCAGTGGCATAGAGACACATCTTCACACACCTCCATTGTAAGCGTCCATGGTACGTCCTGATTTACAAGGCATTGCTTGGTAAGCTTCCCTGCTACATCCGCTTCAAACTATATCTGATAGCAGTGTTTCCCACAGGATTTTGAGAATTTGTGGTGGGGACCGCAGACCCCCTAGGGGGGTGCGGGGGCATGCCCCCCTGCGAGATTTTTTTAAACATTTTAAAGTAAAATGCATGAATTTGGTGTACTTTGAGAAAGCTTAAGAGCAAAATTAAAAGGCTAGATCTATGAAGAACATGTCATCATTACTGTGCTGTGGGTTTACAATGACAAACTAAATTTCTCCCTATAGGTCAGGGATACTCAACTTGCTTTGCCACTTTCGTGAAATGATAGAAGGCGAGGGGCCAGTTAATAAACAAACAATATACATTTTTCTGTAGCGGATTGTAGGTTTTTGGGGTGTCAGCTGGAGTTTAGGCTGATGGTGTTGTGCACACCGGATAGTTAGTTAGGTTAAGTTAGTTGGGTTAAGTACATACATAAGTGCCTGGGTAGCGAGCAGATGGCGGTATTTGACAATTTAGCAGCTAAATCATAGATTATTGAAAGATATTCCATATTCCAGACTGAAATGCTATAACAGAAGTATTGGCCAGAATGACATTTATTGGACACTTATTCAGCGGATATCTTGCATGTTGCGTTCAGGTGCACTGTAAAAAAAAAAAAAAAAAATGTGGGTCAACATCTTATTGTGGCGGTCAAAATATTATTGTGGGGGCCCGCCACAAATTCCTTTATGTATGGGAAACATTGGATAGAAAACAACCTCAATCTTAGATCCAACACCTGGTTGCGTCTTGAAGTAGCCCCAGTGTGAACTGAATCTGATCCAACACCTGGTTGCATCTTGAAGTACCTCCAGTGTGAACTGAATCTGATCCAACACCTGGTTGCATCTTGAAGTAGCCCCAGTGTGAACTGAATCTGATCCAACACCTGGTTGCGTCTTGAAGTAGCCCCAGTGTGAACTGAATCTGATCCAACACCTGGTTGCGTCTTGAAGTAGCCCCAGTGTGAACTGAATCTGATCCAACACCTGGTTGCATCTTGAAGTAGCCCCAGTGTGAACTGAATCTGATCCAACACCTGGTTGCATCTTGAAGTAGCCCCAGTGTGAACTGAATCTGATCCAACACCTGGTTGCATCTTGAAGTAGCCCCAGTGTGAACTGAATCTGATCCAACACCTGGTTGCATCTTGAAGTAGCCCCAGTGTGAACTGAATCTGATCCAACACCTGGTTGCGTCTTGAAGTAGCCCCAGTGTGAACTGAATCTGATCCAACACCTGGTTGCATCTTGAAGTAGCCCCAGTGTGAACTGAATCTGATCCAACACCTGGTTGCATCTTGAAGTAGCCCCAGTGTGAACTGAATCTGATCCAACACCTGGTTGCATCTTGAAGTAGCCCCAGTGTGAACTGAATCTGATCCAACACCTGGTTGCATCTTGAAGTAGCCCCAGTGTGAACTGAATCTGATCCAACACCTGGTTGCGTCTTGAAGTAGCCCCAGTGTGAACTGAATCTGATCCAACACCTGGTTGCATCTTGAAGTACCCCCAGTGTGAACTGAATCTGATCCAACACCTGGTTGCATCTTGAAGTAGCCCCAGTGTGAACTGAATCTGATCCAACACCTGGTTGCGTCTTGAAGTAGCCCCAGTGTGAACTGAATCTGATCCAACACCTGGTTGCATCTTGAAGTAGCCCCAGTGTGAACTGAATCTGATCCAACACCTGGTTGCATCTTGAAGTAACCCCAGTGTGAACTGAATCTGATCCAACACCTGGTTGCATCTTGAAGTAGCCCCAGTGTGAACTGAATCTGATCCAACACCTGGTTGCATCTTGAAGTAACCCCAGTGTGAACTGAATCTGATCCAACACCTGGTTGCATCCTGAAGTAGCCCCAGTGTGAACTGAATCTGATCCAACACCTGGTTGCATCTTGAAGTAGCCCCAGTGTGAACTGAATCTGATCCAACACCTGGTTGCATCTTGAAGTAGCCCCAGTGTGAACTGAATCTGATCCAACACCTGGTTGCATCTTGAAGTAGCCCCAGTGTGAACTGAATCTGATCCAACACCTGGTTGCATCTTGAAGTAGCCCCAGTGTGAACTGAATCTGATCCAACACCTGGTTGCATCTTGAAGTAGCCCCAGTGTGAACTGAATCTGATCCAACACCTGGTTGCATCTTGAAGTAGCCCCAGTGTGAACTGAATCTGATCCAACACCTGGTTGCATCTTGAAGTAGCCCCAGTGTGAACTGAATCTGATCCAACACCTGGTTGCATCTTGAAGTACCTCCAGTCTGAACTGAATCTGGTCAAAGAAACTTCTCTTATTTTGGCCCCTGGTCCTGGAATGACCTGCAGTCCAGTCTTAAATTGGCCTCTCTGGTTTCTTTATCAGGTTTCAAACAATACCTTTCTGAATCCCTAGCCTCTACTTGCTCCTGTTTTGCTGCATAATTCTTATATTTAGGTCCTTTGCATACTGTCAAAACAAGGAAGCCATTGAGAATTGGCGAGAAGAAAAATGTGGATCTAGCTGTCAAGGAAATAAGTTGGAGTGTTCATCTTCCGTATATACGATCTTTTTGTGTAACCATGCACGCGACATAGGAGAACGCGAGGATTGGAGGGGGGGTTTCTGTTTTCCCCCGTTTTGGGCGTGGTTTCTGAATGATGACGCGTTACGCAGTGTCTCTATACCAACAAGTTATCTAATGAATATATATTACTTATTATTTAGACCATTTTAACTTGACAACATCAACTTTCTAAATTGGCCCTAGCCAATGCGACTAGATTTTACGTATTGGCGAGTGACTCTCAGAGGCTGTCCGCCACATGCTGAGTAATGTTTGTACCATCTGTGGTTTCTCCTCTCCTTATCACATCTGCCTGCTGTGTCTGAATTTCACAGAGGTGGGAGCTGAGCACTCCTAAACTCACACACACACACAGACACACACACACACACACACACACACACACACACACACACACAAATCAGCCATCCACCGTCTAAGGGTGTCTGCCCACTATAAGCGATACATTCGTATGGAGTCGCCTTCGCCCTGTTAAGCCCTGCCCCGCTGGTCTCTTGGTGCTGCAGTTAATAGCAGGAAATAGCAACAGGCCGTCTCGGTTGAGTGATTCGCTCGAAACCCAAATTGCATCGGGCTTAATAATTTGTCTTTGTCAAAGTGGACTTTTAATTGTTCTACTACCACTTTTTCAAAAACTTTGGAGACAGCTGGTAATACTAACTAAACTTTGGAGACAGCTGGTAATACTAACTAAACTTTGGAGACAGCTGGTAATACTAACTAAACTTTGGAGACAGCTGGTAATACACTAATTGGCCTATAGTTGCTAACTTCCTGGCGGTCACCCGATTTAAATATAGGGGTCACAAAGGCAGATTTCAATGAAGATGGAAAGACAGACTCGTTCAAGGATTGATTTACAATTAAGCAATATAGCATGAGAGCCTGTGTGTTGTGGCAAATATATCCCGCTGCTCAGCTGTTATAACTGCTGAGCAGCGGGATATATGCCACAACACACGCAGCTCGAGTGCTATATTGCTTTTATAAAACGGTTTCCAAGTATGATAATATAATAATAATAATAATACTATAAGTCCGACTGGCATGTCATTCTGATAGAGTCAGTTGAAACACTACTGTAAGGCGGGACCGCAAGAACGTGCGGGTGATTTGATTGGATCGTTCTGGAGACTGAAGTTGACATTGGCCAATCCTGGCGCTTGCTGAGAAGCTGAGAGCTTTCTGGAAAGCCTGACACGCAGCTCGAGCGCAGCGCTGCATTCTCAGCGCTTGCTGAGAAGCTGAGAGCTTTTCTGCAAAGCCCAACACCAACTAACGTTACGGGGTTAAATGCGGGGTTAAAGGCGGGGTTAACAGCCTTTTTTTTTGCAAAGAAGACATTAGCCCGCGTCTATTCTTGTACAAAACATAATTTTCTGCGAAGTATTAGTAAAGTTATAAGCGAAGATCGATTCACAAGGATCTGACAGCTGTCTCCGCCATTTGTTTTTTCTACATTGTCATTTGAGGTAACCAAAGCCTTTTAGTAAGAGAGTTGCCATGGCAACTAATAACCCATAGCCATGGGTTATTGGAGTAGGTTACTGGATTTATACAATGGCTGTGAACCAATCAGATTGCTTGATTTGAGAGAGCCGTTTTATAATGTGCGTTATAGGGGGGGCCAGACCGTATAATCTTTTTAAAAATGCAGAGTTGTGCTGAGTTCTTTGTTTAAGTTTCTTGGGGCCGTTTTGACTCTTTCTGTCTTTATTTTTGGTTTCCAGTGTGGCCAGGCCCGTAGCCAGGGTTTGAGAAATACCGAGGTCATTTTAGCGCGGTGTGGGGGGCCCAGGGGAAAATAGCATAGAAAATGTTGTCCATTTTAAAGTCAAATGCTTTAATCTGGTGTACTTTGAGAGCAAAATTACTGTGCTGTTGCTTTAAAATGATTTAAAAAAAAATGTCTCGCCATATAATATAATTTATATTCTGCATACAGGTCACATGGCAGAATACTGCTCAATTAAATACAATGGCCCATCTACACAAACATCACTTACAGGGGAGTTACTTACCCATTCACTTCAATAGAACTGTCCCCAAAGTCTAGCCCCAATGCAAAATTTGAACGTTGTGGTGAGTTATGTCTCTTCCTTCTATATAGCACACAGAGAGGAAGCAAATTGTTGCATTTCTGATCAACTGTCATATATCATGTTATTTATGAGGGCTTTAAAACATCAATGACAGATGAATAGATCTGGGGGCCGGGGCTATTTTTTTTTTTTTTTTGGGGTGAAAATACCGAGGTCATGACCTCGGTGTCCTCAATGGTAGTTACCAGTGTGGCAAGAGTAAACAAAGAATGGGGTATATTATCAATTTGTTGCTGGGGCAGGCAAAGATGGCTGTGTACAGGAGTAGGAAGAGGAAAGTAGATGCAGACGTCCAAGTAGGCCTTGTCATCTTGTTTAAGGCTTTAGTTAGGGCGAGAATATCCATAGACTATGAGTACTACAGAATAATACAGGATCTAGGCTTGTTTCAGAGCAAGTTGTGCTTGGAGGAAGCTGTGTGCAGGCTGGAGGGACGAGAGTTGTTTTTTTATGTATGATTTTGTGTATGATTGTCCATGACTGCATTGATTTGTGCTGATTGGTTTTGTTGACTGCTGTTTGGATTGCAATGGTTTTGATTGGTTTTGTTTGTGCTTTGTTTTTCTGACTGTTTTTCGGGTTGTGAAAGTCTTGTTTGACTTCTGCCTTGCCCTGATTAATTGATGATCTACATGTTGTAGCTCTCTTTTTTCATCTCTCTCAAATGAAAAGAAACTAACCCCTTGCTGCCTACAACACAATCCTACAGCCAGAGGCGGAACTCACCATCTTCGGCTGCTCCTCTTTGAACTTCCCTACAGCTGTGCAACAGTCTCTTGACACTGGGGACAACTGTTGCCAAGAGACTCATTCTGAAGGAGTGGAAGTCCTCCTCTCCCCCCCTTTTTTCGGGTATGGCTGATGGACATGATTTCTGTTATACAGATGGAGAGACTCAGGTCCCTGAGGACCAACTCGCTTGGGGAGGTTCTCAACTATCTGGGAAGCGGTACTGGCCCATTTTGACGAGGTTAAGAATGACAGGGGACTGAGGTTGGGGGTGATGGTTGACTTGCCCGGCTGGTGTCTTGTGGACCCCTTGCGTGAGATCCCAACCACTTTATCTATTACATACATAAGCGCCTTGAGCAGCTGGTAGCACCACATTGCAATGTTCAATGTCAATGTATGCCTTTTTTTTGTTTTTTGTTTTTCCCTGTGTCTGAGCCTGTCTGTCTTGTATTGTCTCGTGTATTGTATTGTTTAATACAAAATTGAAAATAAAATATTGGGTGGACAATCTAACCCCTTGCTGCCTCCCAGGTGCAACAGTAGTACCCTCACTCTCTCTCTCCCTATATAGGTTGAGGCCACGTCTCGTCATAGACGCTGGTTTAGCTGGCTCAGCCTGGCTGGGGGCATGGTCAGGGTGGGGTAAAAACCCCGTTCTATGCAATCAGCAAAGTTAGAATTTAGCCCAGCCCAGGCAGACACGATCGGGGATTTAACCACCACAGTAAACGCACATCTGAGCAGACGTCTTGTGTTCTGCTCTAGAACCCCCAAACCTGTAGTTTAGAGCTGCAGCACCGTCTTTTGGTGAGTTCAGCCCATGAGATATATG
The DNA here is from genome assembly GCF_964638095.1 of Poromitra crassiceps. Taxonomy (NCBI): domain Eukaryota; kingdom Metazoa; phylum Chordata; class Actinopteri; order Beryciformes; family Melamphaidae; genus Poromitra; species Poromitra crassiceps. The sequence continues at coordinate 17,952,838 of NC_139641.1, forward strand.
GGCGGTTTTACCCCACTCGCGCGCCAGCCGTTTAACATTTTGTGGGCGTTCCCAGACATGCGGACTGTCTCTATGAGCTATAGTTTTGTAGTTATAGTGTTAGTATTAGCCTATTACAGTAAATGTACTACAATTAATGGTTGTCTTAGTGTCGTGTTGTTGGTGTTATTAGAATTAGTGTTTGTCTTCACATTAATTACATATTAGTATTAATGTTACGGTTAGTGATAGTATATTTACATATATGTAACCTGTGTTTTTCCCCACATGTGCACAAAGCGATGTCACCAACGTGAGTGGCACTGCAGCCTGCAGCCACTTCAGCCATAACCACAAAATTACAAAATGACTTTCAAACAAACTGTTAGAATATAACGAGAGATGTTCGCGAGTGTAGAAAGCCCCGTGAAGTAGCGTGGAAAGCCGTCCTCCTTGTTTTGGGTCTGTTGCTAGGCAGAGCGAAACGGTTTATGGCAGCTGTAAACCGTTGCTAGGCAGAGCGAAATGGTTTACAGCCGTAGCAACAGACCAAAAAACAGCTTTCCTCGCTACTTTCTGCTCTCACGAACATCTCTCGTTATATTCTAACAGTTTGTTTGAAAGTATTTTTGTAATTTTGTGGTTATGGCCGAAGTGGCTGCCGTAAACCGTTTCGTTTCACTTCCTGATCTGCCCGGCCCGCACACAGACTATAATCATCAAGACAGCAGTCGCCAATTCACTCGGCGTTGGTCTCATCTGCTATTAGAGGTAAGATGTGAGGCATCGATATTCAATTTAGACTGTTTAATAACAATTGAAAAAGTGTATCATTTCAGCAATTAGGCTATATATTTGAACAGACATATAGAAAAATGATCAGTCATTCACTGCGATAATCATGACTTTCAGGCAGCTGTGCACGACAGAGCTGTGTGAACAAACAAAAGACCTGCTCTGGCAACAAGCAAATGTTTGGAGAAACTCACCCAAGGTCACTAATTAAAAAGTAATGTAATTATAGCAGCACTGACTTCATGCCCTTTGGAGTATGGAAAGTCATACCTAATAATGACTCTGACAGACGGGCCCTTGAATTAATTCCCAGGATGTGTGGCTGATCTTTGAAGCACTTGATTCAGATAAGGCATTATATTATGATATATATATTAATTATAGATTAATAGATTAATTAATAGATTAATATATTATATTATATAAGGCATTACAAATACAAGGAAAATCTAAGCCTAAACTGCAGCTAACCCTATTGGGAAAAAAGAGAACGACTTTGACTAACAGCCTGCGTTTCCCCCCTTTATGAGGGGGTTGGAAGAATCCCCTAAAGAAATCAAGTGTTTTAGATACAGCCTCGCCCTGAGCTAACGAGTGCGCCTGACTGCTAACCTTGCTTGCAAGATGGATATAACCTCGCAAGATCAAAAGAGATTCTCTCGACGTAATCCATCTTGATATGCACAGGCAGTTAAGATGATTGGCTCAGAAACCCGAACCATGGCCGGCTCGTCGAATCAGCGGCAGCCTTAGGCGGGCTTTCTGTGTGACGCTACTGAGAAGCGTCTGGGCAAGTAGTGGGTACATGGTCTTTGTAGTTCTTTTCACTCCGCCACGGAAGCGAAAGGTAGCGAGGCTATCGTAGATGCAGCAATAACTTCAGTTATTTCTCAACTGGACAGCATTTCCAAAATATCAAAACGTTTATTAATCCAATCTAATTATTAATCGCTCATGCGTTAGTTTGTGGAAATTCCCGTGCAATAATCATAACTCTGGCCCCAGCCCACATCACTCTAGCCGGAGCACATGTTAGCCTACATTAGCTTCCACAAAACACACACACACAAAGCTGCGCAAAAGCGCTTTACGTTCTTATACGGAGATAGCGAGGCAGCATAGTAAATAAACACACGTGGCACTGCGCTCCGTTTTCATCAATGAACTATTAATAGCGCAAGGGATGGCCAAACACTCCTGGCTGCTGTTAGCCGCTAATTAGCAACAAACATTTCAACAGGTCCTCCGGCCGCAAACGTTACGTCAGAGGCATGGCGATCTGATTGGTTGAAGTTAACACGCACCAGCGGTGATAGACAGATGGGTCATCCAATCACCTGCCAAGTAGCTTGGAAAAAGTGCCCGCCTCCGTCAGCGGGTTGGATTACTGCATTCCCAGATGGACTGGTTTAGTGAAACGTAATGTGAATGACTCCAGGAGCCTGAATAAATTGTTGATATAGCTCAACCTTGAGAAAACAGGTGCTGGGAAACACAGAGGGGGCTGCCTGCTGCTAAACTTCATGATACCCCGTAAACTGATTTGACGATGAGCGCGCAAAACAAATGCAAACAACGCTAATGCTGGAGGAGCACTGTTAACCTTGAAAAGCATCTCTATCCCTCTAACCCAGGGGTTGTCAATTATTTTCCCCGGGGGGGCCACATGAGAAACCCAGATTGTTGCCGGGGGCCAAAGAAATATTGTCATGCCGTAACCTCTAATTTTGTCACTAGATTAAATGATAGAAAACATACTGTGTGCTTATTCTTCAGCATTTATTATATTGAAAATCACTCAAAACAGCCAATTGATGTCATCTTGTTTGATTTTTCTAGCTTCATAAGTCAAATGGTGTGGTTTGTCAGAACCATCATGAGGTGCTTCTGATGTCCAGGTCTGCTCTAACCCATCTTCAAACTAAAGCCTGGTTCAACAAGAAACATCACAGCAAACAAACGTCTCATCCTGCATCTCGAGTCTCTCGACCAATCAGAGAAAGCTTTGGGCCACTCAGGTTGCAGACCTCTACTCAGAACGGTGTCAGCCAGATGGCGCCTGGCTGCTGGCGGCCGCTCTTTGGGCGAGTCTGCATGGGGCTCGTTCGTTTCGGTTGTGAGCTCAGCTGGAATGAAGCTGCGTGCGATTGTGGGCTTTCTGCCGGTGTTTCAAAGTGTGTTGCACCCATAATCTATTATGCAAATTTGCAATCCCCCACCGCCAGCTCCCAGCGCGAAAGCGAAAGCGTTTTCGCCAATCCATTTTACAGTATGAGAATGGTTTCCTCGCGCGTTCCCCTGCAGTTTTGGCTCGGCTTTTTCTAGTCTGGAGAGCACTGTCGACACTTAGTGGGTCGGTGGAATGGGTTGTACACGTTAGGTGGCTCCTATATTTTTATAGGAGACGTGGGGGGCGTTGATCCACGTCCCACCGTCAATTTTTTTTTTTTTTTTTTGACGAGTTGACTCGTCAACGGCAGTCAACCGTTGGATTTTTTTTCTCGTCGACGGCAGTGAACGTGTTAATCACACTATTCACTATTTAGTGAAAGCATGTTTTAATTTAGGCACAGACATCCCATTTATTTTTAAATCTACCTGGTTTGCGCCTGCCTGTCTGACTCACCCCCTTAAATCTGGGGGTGAGCCTTTATTTGTTTGGCAAAACCAAGGATTAAAAGCTAACTACAGAGCGAACTCTTCTCTTTACTCTTCACTTTAACAATGTCACAGCTGCTACAACCCACAGGCTCGTCAATGCTTTTCCATTATGCTATATGGCCATATGCTAGTTTTCGACCTAGCCTTGTTTGTGGTTTTTTTTTCAGATTTTCCCACATTTTCTCATCTAATTATCCTTGGGCAATTTATCCCCATGCTGCCCTATTGGCTGCTCCAGTCGCTGCTCCACCCTCTGCCGATCTGGGGAGAGCCGAGACTAGCACCATGCTAGTGGGAGGATCACGCTATTCCCACCAGTTCCCTGCCACCCCGACCAGGCGCCCCGGCCGACCAGAGGAGGCGCTAGTGCAGCGACCAGGACACACAGCCCCCAATCCGGCTTCCCACCCTCGGGCACAGCCAATCGTGCCTGTAGGGACGGCGCCCAACCAAGCCTGAGGTAACACATGGATACGAACCTGCGACCCTCGGCTGGGTTAAAGCAATGACGCCCGTGAACAGTGAAAAGGCTACAGCAGTGGGCCTCAGCCATCATAACACAAGCCCCTATGAAGGTTTGACCTTTGACTCATTCACACCCAGCGGGAGCATGACAGGCTTACATTAGCCCTCCTCACAGAGGTAGACAGGCTTACATTAGCCCTCATCACAGAGGTAGCGTGTGAGTTATGGGAACTAAATAAACGAGGTAGATTTCTCTCTATTTATTTCACCTGTATATCTAATGACTTAGTAGAAGAAGATAGAAGTATGACGGAGTGGCGCTGTTTGCAGCACACTTTCCCCACAGGGGGGCGCTGTGTAGACGGCCTCGTCTGCCTGGGTGCTTTCCTAGCTGGATGGCTGACTATAGAGCTACCGGCCTGCCTGGCTGGCTTTTCATGCGGGAGGGGGATAAGAATATTGGCTGAACCTACATTAGATCACAAGGAGGCACAGCAAACTGGTAAGCAACACACGGACACACACACCTAGATTCTGCATTGACAGAAAGGGAGAAATTATGAAAAGATTCTCAAATAGAATAAAATTGGAAAATGTATGTTTTATGGGTCAGTTGTCCTACAAAGATTCGGTGCAAGTACATCCAAGCAGGTTTTCAATAGTCGTTGCAATGTTTGCGTTGCAAATACACAACCTTCAACAAAGGGCAAACAGATAACATTATCCACAGCTACATGACCAGTAGGCAGCAGAAGTATACATTTTATTTTCTTCCATTGTCAATCAAACTACTCAACACAACAGTAAGAGATGATGCACAACACTCCAGTGTTTCATATTCTCTAGGGCAGCAGTGCAATATTAACTTTTTCATTTCAAACTATTTGGGGGGATGGCTAATGTTTCTTTGTAAAGGGCTGGTGCAATATCACATAATCTTGGTATATGTTTCTTTTTTTTTACGTATAAGGACAGTGGCATTGACTGTTACATGTAGTTTGATTGGACTGTGTGCGTGTGTGTGTGTATGTATGTGTATAGATAGTATTCTGTTACATCACCACACGGCCATCTTGGTAGGAAAACAACAGGTGATTGTGATCAATTAACAGGTGATTACAATCAAGTGACACTTACAGCCAATGAGCTGTGTGTACAGAGAGCTGCAGGGATGACGTATTTTTGTAGTCAGAACGCGGAAGTCCCGGACTTCCTGGTTCTTCACTGTTTCTGTCTATGGGATTTTTGAATGGGTTTTTGCCGCGATGCTTCTAATAATCTCTCTGGGCAACGCTGGCTTAATCAAACGCGAACCAGCGTTCAGCGGATAATCTTCACACATGAGGACCACTTTCATGAGTTTTGTAGCGTAAATGCGAGCCCTAGAAGTAAAAAGCTCGAGCTAAGCTAATCCAGAACTACACACTGTCGCATAGGCTTCCACGTCACGTCAGCACTCAACGTGGACTGTTGTTGATGTGTGCACTGATTACCCCGGGCTGAACGGGGCTGAACCAGGTGAGGGAAAGATAATTTCCGTGTTCGTCCTTTGAAGTGGTGACGTTATTGACGTTTATACAACAGGTAGTTCCGGCCGAGCAATTTGATTGGACAAGAGGGATCCTACGAGTGCCGTTATTTCATGATAACGCACTGGCGCTTCACTGAGTGTAGATCACTCCGCTTCACAGCTGCCCTAATCAACAAAATGCTTCACAGCTGTAGAGTAGACAGTAGTAAAGTAGACAGCCTGCAGTTAATTAGGCTGATTAGGCTACATTTTCAGCAAAGCAGAAAGCTGAGGGGACTATTTTTGTTGGCGGAGGAATAAATACAGAAATCATATATTTTCTCAGCTTTTTGTAATTTTTTTAATCAGCTTTGTTTAGTAGAACTGTTGTATAAAAGCAATATCACACTCGAGGTCGTGCTGTTGTTGTCTAATATCGGCACTGCTGTGATTACCTTCGGCACTCGGCCTGCGGCCTCGTGCCTACGACCGAATCACAGCAGTGCCAATATTAGCCAACAACCGCACTCCCTCTCGTGTGATATTGCTTATATATATCCCCATCGACTCAACAGTGTAGTCTCATTTAGCTGTTTGCTAGCTAGCCGCCCATTTAACGGCACGTAAAAGCTTCAAAACTCATAAAAGTGGTCCTCGTGTGTGAAGATGATATT
>NC_139641.1:17959121-17961621 GCF_964638095.1 Poromitra crassiceps
CAAACAAATGGTGATAAACAGGGCTTATAATGCTGTGAAATTGTATATTTTTTTCCAATGTGGGGAGTGTGGCACGTGAGCCCAATGTTAATGGACTCGACCCTAAAACAGTGGCTCACTCTCTTTCACTCCATCTCTCTTCCTGTCCTCATTCACTCTCTCTCTCCATCCCTCCCCCCCCCTCTCACTCTCTCCTCTCCATCGCTGTCTCTCTCTCTCTCTCTCTCTCCTCTCCATCGCTGTCTCTCTCTCTCTCCTCTCTCTCTCTCCTCTCCATCGCTGTCTCTCTCTCTCTCTCTCTCTCTCCTCTCCATCGCTGTCTCTCTCTCTCTCTCTCTCTCTCTCCTCTCCATCGCTGTCTCTCTCTCTCACTCTCTCTCTCTCTCTCTCCATCGCTGTCTCTCTCTCTCTCTCTCTCTCTCTCTCTCTCTCCATCGCTGTCTCTCTCTCTCTCTCTCTCCTCTCCATCGCTGTCTCTCTCTCTCTCGTCTCTCCTCTCCATCGCTGTCTCTCTCCCAAGCCTCTCATAGATCTTTCCAGTACTCATCAGCAGCACCCTCTCCCCTCTATTCCCGGCGCAGACTTATTTATTTCCCAGAGCATTCTAATGATGGCAGAGCTTTCACACTTTTCATATCATTTAAAGACTAAATATGTGACACTCGGCTGAAGCAGCAGCTGAAACCTTTGATGGCTTTATAGCTTTCCACTCAGGGCTGTCAGAGCTGCCAGGCACAGCCGGGAGGAGGGGGCTTAGCTTTCCACTCAGGGCTGTCAGAGCTGCCAGGCACAGCCGGGGGGAGGGGCTTAGCTTTCCACTCAGGGCTGTCAGAGCTGCCAGGCACAGCCCGGGAGGAGGGGCTTAGCTTTCCACTCAGGGCTGTCAGAGCTGCCAGGCACAGCCGGGAGGAGGGGCTTAGCTTTCCCACTCAGGGCTGTCAGAGCTGCCAGGCACAGCCGGGAGGAGGGGCTTAGCTTTCCACTCAGGGCTGTCAGAGCTGCCAGGCACAGCCGGGAGGAGGGGCTTAGCTTTCCACTCAGGGCTGTCAGAGCTGCCAGGCACAGCCGGGAGGAGGGGCTTAGCTTTCCACTCAGGGCTGTCAGAGCTGCCAGGCACAGCCGGGAGGAGGGGCTTAGCTTTCCACTCAGGGCTGTCAGAGCTGCCAGGCACAGCCGGGAGGAGGGGCTTAGCTTTCCACTCAGGGCTGTCAGAGCTGCCAGGCACAGCCGGGAGGAGGGGCTTAGCTTTCCACTCAGGGCTGTCAGAGCTGCCAGGCACAGCCGGGGGGAGGAAGAGCCTTGGAACACGATTGGTCAAGGGAAGAGGAAGTGGACGTGTGAAGTCGACACCAAGTGCAGACTTTCATTAGTTGCATGTCAGTTAAGCTGCTTGTAAGATCATGTCCTGTAGGGCTGCATGATTAATCCTAATCAAATTGCCATCTCCTCCATTCATACCTCTATACCATCTCATTCCTGAACAGTGTTGGGCAAGTTACTTTCAAAATGTAATATACTACATATTACTAGTTACTTACATTTGAAAGTAATAAGTTACTTTACAATATTTCTTTCTGTGTAGAGTAAGTCGTTACTTATTACACTACTTTTGCATTACTTTCACCAAAACAACAGCAGCAGCAGAATGACATCGCCGTCCCGGAACCATCCCGAAAAATAATTTCAACCGCCTTGAAGTCAGTGTAAACAATCCAAAATTCTAAATTTAATTATTTTCCTTTGTAATTGTCATAGTGGGGGGGGGGGGGGGGGGGGGGGGGTTTCATAAAAACACAGTTTGATTAGTTTATAATTGTATCTGTTTTAAATATGCGCTTTTGATTTAATCAAATGTAACTCAATTTGTTTGTTGGTTTGTTGCTTGACAAATATAATATACAAGTATAATATTACTGAAATCCTATAAGTAATAAGTTTACTGACTTACTGCTAAAAGTAATATATTACATGTAAATATATTACTTTTGTAATGAGTTACCCCCAACACTGTTCCTGAATGACAACGATTGTGCTGCTTGTTCATCCCCTGCATCAAATCAAGCACTCGTGCGCTTCACCATGGGATGAAATGCACACATGCAGCGGCAGAGAGGAAAACAGCTACAGAGAGAAACATAAGAGAGGAGTGTTCGAAATAAGAGAAGAGATGTAAGTTGATTGTTTTTATGATCAGTATTGGATTAATCAAGCATTTGAATTACCGTAAGCTATTTAGTTTGTTAAAAAACAAGCGCATACCTTTGACAGGCCGACAGCACATTGCCACACGGTTATTTGAATACATTGAATTGAACTGCCTAATCCCACTAACGTAGGGTCGGGATAGCTTAGTGTTATATCTCCACACTCCGTGTTAGCATTGTGCCAGACACAGAGACACACATACATTATCCCACCTAGCTTAGTGTTATATCTCCACACTCTGTGTTAGCATTGTGCCAGACACAGCGACACACATACAGTATCCCACCTAGCTTAG
>NC_139641.1:17966621-18074121 GCF_964638095.1 Poromitra crassiceps
CCTGGGTTGTTGCACAACCCCTACGTTTTACTTCGCTTCACCTCGAGCTCTCACTAATGCTACCTACAACTGCTGCAACGAAGCACCGCGGTGTGACCTTCGGACGAAAAAGGGCCGTCATGGCATTGTGCACGGGAAGAAGATAAGACGGTGTGAGCGAACGTTGTGCCTACCACGTCCAAGCTATAATACCTCACGAAGGTGTCGTGGGTTGACCATGATGCCGCAGCACACATGTCCTCTACCGATACACCGCGCAATCGCGCCCAAGATGAAGCAACACCCCGCATAGAGTGAGCTTTAATGCCCTCCGGTGGAATCTTCCCAACGGCAGAGTAGGTTAGTGGCCTCAACTATCCAATGCAACAAGCATGGACAGAGGCTTACCTAAAGCCTGAGCTCCATGGCATACCAAGAGCTGGTTAGAAGTGTGCAATGTGCACGTCATATTCACATAGGCTAGAAGCGCCCGTACGGGGCAAAGCGCCTGGAGTCTCCTCTCCTCCATTGGATCCGAGTAAGGAGGGTTAAACGCTACCAGATCTATGGTCATAGACCTGAACCCGGCCCTAATGTTCTTGGGCTGGTAAGCGGGGTTGGGGCGAAGCGTGACCCTGCGCTCATCATCAGAGAACACCATGCATGACTGTTGCACCGACAGGGCAATCAAGTAACCAACTCTTGCCGGAAGACAAAGCTAGCAGCAATGCCGTCTTCAGCGAAAGGTGTTTCAGACTGATTGTGTCAATCGGTTCGAAGGGAGGTCCCGAGAGACCCTCCAACACTGTAACCAAGTCCCATTTAGGGAAGACGCTCCTCGTATGGGGACGAAGCTTGCGGACGCCCTTCATAAAGCGAGAAACCAAAGACAGGCTTCCCACTGTCTTGCCCTCAATCTCCATGTGGCAGGCAGAGATTGTGGCCACGTACACTTTGAGGGACTGTGGCGACTGGCCCGCTTCGTACAGGCCTTGGAGGAAGCAGAGAATGGACTGTATGCCACAATACACTGGATCCAGGTCCTTTTCCGCACACCAGCACGCGAAGGACTGCCACTTGTGAGTATACTGTGCACGAGTGGAGCTAGCTCTAGCGCTCTGTATGGTCTGTACCATGTTCATCAGTAGGCCCTGGGCTAACAACCGTTCCCCTTCAGGAACCAAGCTGCCAACTTCCACTTGTGTGGGGAAGGGTGCAGAATCTCCCTGCCCGCCTGCGACAGTAGGTCCACTCGACGTGGCAACAGCCACGGAGCCTCCTGCGCCAGAGCAATCAGGTCCGCAAACCAGATCTGCGACGGCCAATGTGGGGCTACCAGAATGAGCTGCAGGCCCTGCTGCCTCACCCTGGCTAGCACCTGTGGGATCAGGGGGATTGGGGGGAACGCGTAGAGGGCCTCCCCCGGCCAGACGTGCGCCAGTGCGTCGTGGCCCAATGGTGGGTCGTCCCCGAGGACAGAGAACCACTGAAGGCAATGGTGTGCGAGCCGCGATGCGAAGAGATCGACGCCGGCTCGACCGAACTTGGCCCAAATTTGTTCCACCACCTGTGGGTGGAGAAGCCATTCCGAGTTGTGCAGGTTGCCCCGCGACAACAAGTCTGCGCCCAGGTTGAGGTGGCCCCGAATGTGGGCCGCCGACAGGGATAGCAGGTGAACACGAGCCCACTCGTGGATGTCCGTCTCTAGTTCGTTCAAGGCCTGCGACCGGACACCGCCCTGGCGATTGATATACGCCACCGTGGCAGTGTTGTCCAAGCGTATCAGTATATGGTGACCCAATATCAAAGAAAGATCATCATTCTAAGATAACTAAAAGTGAAATATCTAGCCATTTCCTAATTGTGACCTAATTTTTACATACCTTATGCAAATCATGCAAATTAGGAAATGTTGCATGTCTGCACTATGGTAATAGATGCATTTCTGGACATGACAAACATGGACTTGGACTCTTAGATCGTTTTTCTAGGTTAACTTGAAGCAAAATTTGAGCGATTTGGCGATTAATTAGCTCATTATGCTAATTACTCAAATTGCTCAAGATGCAACTTTTAGAAACCAATTTTAATTTCATCCACTAGGCCTATAGATATATTTCAGTCATAAAAGATTATAGGAAATAACATTGCTGGGCCATATAGGGGTTTCCAGGGCAGGCGTTTAATTTCGGTGGTCGCCATTTTGAAAGGCCAAGATGGCGACCATAGAGACTTTGAAAAAAATGGCAACATTGGTTTTGGGTTTCGTCACACTCTAAGCTTTCCAAAAATGTATAGTTTACAAACTCTCCAAAAATTTTGAACGAAGGTTGAAATCAGAACATTGGGAACCTGACTAACAAATGGAAAGCAATACACAGCTAGAAATAGTGCAAACAAGATATGGCAAGAACACAATAATCAAAATACAGTAATAAGTGCTTAGTGCATGGGGCGAAAGTACCCATAAGTGCATGACAGGGTGTGCGCTACGCAGGGAGTCAGGTGAAGGCCTGTTTGAACAGGTAAGTTTTAATCTGGGCCTTGAAAGAGTCAACAGAGTGGGCAGACCTAATAGCAGGCGGCAGAGAGTTCCACAATTTAGGGGCAACAGCGGCAAAAGCTCTGTCACCACGGGTCACGAGGCGGGTGCGTGGGACAGACAGGAGGTGAAGATTAATTGACCTGAGGGAGCGAACAGAAGAGTGGGGAATGAGTAGATCAGCCAGGTAAGCTGGAGCCTGACCATGGAGTGCTCTGTAGGTGAGTGTGAGAATTTTGAACTGATATCTAAATGGAACAGGGAGCCAGTGGAGTGATTTCAGAAGGGGTGTAATGTGAGAGTATTTATTCGATCTTGTGAGGAGTCTTGCTGAAGCATTCTGAATTGCTTGCAAGCGGCCGAGGGCAGATTTACTAAGTGAAGGGAACAGGGCATTACAATAGTCTATACGTGATGAAATAAATGCATGAATAAGCATCTCAAAAGCAATAAGCAAAAGGGGGCATGGCAATGGGCATGTTCAACCACAAAAAGGTGCCTAAATTCCAAATGGATTCACGTAACACCACACAACTTTGTAGAGAGGGTGGCAGAGGTAGGCACTCTACCGAGGGCCCTCTACTGTACTTTATGTGTGTATTATTATTATCTACTGTACTTTATGTGTGTATTATTATTATCTACTGTACTTTATGTGTGTATTAAGCAAAAGAAGAATCATGAGAGAGAATCTTTGTCTCAAAACATCATCAAGCTTCTCAGTTCATCCAGAATGGTGCAGCCCTATCATCATGCTTCTGGTTTACATCATCTCCTCCTCCACCATATATACAACATATCTTCATTATCATGCTTCTGGTTTACATCATCTCCTCCTCCACCATATATACAACATCTCCTCATTATCATGCTTCTGGTTTACATCATCTCCTCCTCCACCATATATACAACATCTCTTCCTACTATCATGCTTCTGGTTTACATCATCTCCTCCACCACCATATATACAACATATCTTCATTATCATGCTTCTGGTTTACATCATCTCCTCCTCCACCATATATACAACATCTCTTCCTACTTAGGGATGCAGCGGTTTCCGGTTTGAAGGTATACCGCGGTTTGAAAAAGCCACGGTATCAAAACCACTAAATTTTGCCGTCATACCTTCTCCACGGTATCAGCTGTTTCCCTGAGAGAAAGTGCCCAGGTCCCTTGCAGAGACAGAGTGCAGTTACGCGGCCCCTCCCCCCTGCTGCATGTGTGTGTAGAGCAATCAGTAGCTGGCAGACCGCAGCTATCATCATCAAGGAGTCATCATTGTTGTGAGTGGCGTGCCGCGTGACAATGGTTGCCAGAGAGGTGAAGAACCCCCCGAACTTTTTCCCCAATCAAAAAAGGACAAAATCGGTAGTGTGGGACTATTTTGGTTATCAGAAAAACGGATGGCCAGGGCTTACAGGAGGAAGGACAGCCAACATGCAAGACATGCAGGCGAAGAGTGGCTGCACTAGGAGGCAATAGCCTACCTCAAACATGATAGCCCATCAACACCAGCCGTCCTCATTTGCAAAATTCAAGGTACTTAACGTTGTCTTGCTTCATCATACATCACATCGGACATAACGCTAAACCATTTCCACCGGCAGGTTTGAGGAGTAGCTAACATTAACGTAAGATAAACACTCATGACTCATCATAGGCTATCGTTAACATGGCTAATTAGCATCAGCTGACTAACGTTAACGTAACGTTACTTCTTGACTGAGTGATCACGTCTTGTGTAGGCCAGGCTGGCCAGCGCCTCGTTATCAAAAACATATTGAACTGAAGAGAAGTAACGTTCAATAATGTAGAAACTAAGACTCCTCCAACCTGCCAGTGAATTGAGGCACAAACAGTGTGTGTGTGTGTAGAGGGGGAAAAGACAAGCGCTCAGCACAGGGGCAGAGGCTAATGTGTGAGAGGGGTGTGTGTGAGTGGGGGTGTGCGCCATCAACGTGAAACAATCATTTGTGTCCAGTGCAGTCAGTGTCCATCCGATTTTTACAAAAGATAAGCATCTATTTGATATTATGTGTTTTAGTTTTACATAAAATTAGATTAAATAAATCGTCATTTATGATAAGTAAGAATGGTACTGTTATATATCCAAGCACACACACATTCGCAACAGTTAACTGTCATTACAGATGTAGGTTACATTAACATGTATTTTTTCTTTTTTTAGGCTAGCAGTAGTACTGGCACCAGCGGAGGGGTATCCACATCAACAGCTGCAGAGACCAGCCAACAATTCAACATGCATTTGCCTATGCACCCAAATCCAAACATGCCAAATAATTAAATTATGCTGTGGCATACTTCATTGCCAAATATATTTTTGTCATCATGGTCCCCATTCAACTATCATTTTGTTCATGGTAAAAAAAATTATGTTTTTTTTGTGCCATATTTGACAAGAATACATAAAGGTCCGCGATACCGTGATACCGTGAAACCGTGGTAATTTTCTCCAAGGTTATCATACCGTCAAAAAATCATACCGCTGCATCTCTATTCCTACTATCATGCTTCTGGTTTACATCATCTCCTCCTCCACCATATATACAACATCTCTTCCTACTATCATGCTTCTGGTTTACATCATCTCCTCCTCCACCATATATACAACATCTCTTCCTACTATCATGCTTCTGGTTTACATCATCTCCTCCTCCACCATATATACAACATCTCTTCATTATCATGCTTCTGGTTTACATCATCTCCTCCTCCACCATATATACAACATCTCTTCCTACTATCATGCTTCTGGTTTACATCATCTCCTCCTCCACCATATATACAACATATCTTCATTATCATGCTTCTGGTTTACATCATCTCCTCCTCGACCATATATACAACATCTCTTCATTATCATGCTTCTGGTTTACATCATCTCCTCCTCCACCATATATACAACATCTCTTCATTATCATGCTTCTGGTGTACATCATCTCCTCCTCCACTATATACAACATCTCTTCCTACTATCATGCTTCTGGTTTACATCATCTCCTCCTCCACCATATATACAACATCTATTCCTACTATCATGCTTCTGGTTTACATCATCTCCTCCTCCACCATCTATACAACATCTCTTCCTACTATCATGCTTCTGGTTTACATCATCTCCTCCTCCACCATATATACAACATCTCTTCCTACTATCATGCTTCTGGTTTACATCATCTCCTCCTCCACCATATATACAACATCTCTTCCTACTATCATGCTTCTGGTTTACATCATCTCCTCCTCCACCATATATACAACATATCTTCCTACTATCATGCTTCTGGTTTACATCATATCCTCCTCCACCATATATACAACATCTCTTCATTATCATGCTTCTGGTTTACATCATATCCTCCTCCACCATATATACAACATCTCTTCCTACTATCATGCTTCTGGTTTTCATCATCTCCTCCTCCACCATATATACAACATCTCTTCCTACTATCATGCTTCTGGTTTACATCATCTCCTCCTCCACCATATATACAACATATCTTCATTATCATGCTTCTGGTTTACATCATCTCCTCCTCGACCATATATACAACATCTCTTCATTATCATGCTTCTGGTTTACATCATCTCCTCCTCCACTATATACAACATCTCTTCCTACTATCATGCTTCTGGTTTACATCATCTCCTCCTCCACCATATATACAACATCTATTCCTACTATCATGCTTCTGGTTTACATCATCTCCTCCTCCACCATCTATACAACATCTCTTCCTACTATCATGCTTCTGGTTTACATCATCTCCTCCTCCACCATATATACAACATCTCTTCATTATCATGCTTCTGGTTTACATCATCTCCTCCTCCACCATATATACAACATCTCTTCCTACTATCATGCTTCTGGTTTACATCATCTCCTCCTCCACCATATATACAACATCTCTTCCTACTATCATGCTTCTGGTTTACATCATCTCCTCCTCCACCATATATACAACATCTCTTCATTATCATGCTTCTGGTTTACATCATCTCCTCCTCCACCATATATACAACATCTCTTCATTATCATGCTTCTGGTTTACATCATCTCCTCCTCCACCATATATACAACATATCTTCATTATCATGCTTCTGGTTTACATCATCTCCTCCTCCACCATATATACAACATCTCTTCATTATCATGCTTCTGGTTTACATCATCTCCTCCTCCACCATACAACATCTCTTCATTATCATGCGTGGCAAGTGGCACATTCACCACCACTAGAGACACACATTTAGCATTCCTCTCTATGCATTTCAGACGACATCCTGAAGAACGCACAGCAGAGATCTGAAGAACGCACAGCAGAGATCTTCTGACACAGTAACGGGCTATAGGCCATAATTAAAGAAGCGCCCGGAGGACTGAAGGAGGCACATTGCTTTTTCAACCTTTGATGACAGATAACAGGATACTACTGTAAGGTGCCCTTGTGGCCAATCAGGGCAGAGAGATGGAGGAGAGGAAGGGGAAGGAGATGTATAGAAGAAGGTTACAGAGACAAAAGAAGCAGTGGAGGCTGGGGAGGGAGAGTCAGAGAGGCAGAAAGACAAGGAGAAAGATGCAAGACAAAGAGAGAGAGATAGAATGAGAGGAAGAGGAGAGAGGGGATCCCTGTAGGCCACAATCTGCCGAAAGCAGACGCGCCCTCACCGGGAACTCCGCCCCCATAGACCATAAAAGATATAGACAGAGTCATTGTGACGTCACCCATAGAGAGCTTAAAGGAGGACTAAACCCCAAAACACTTTTTTCAGCTTTTAACCAATATATGACTTTGGGGGTGGTGTGTGAAGAATTCTGGTCAAAATTTCCACATTTGAGACCAAACTGTTACCATTGTACCATTTGTATCATTTTCAGCAGCATAAGTTCCCTCTATGGGTTGAACACTGCTTTTTTTTGTGCCCTCAAATTAATGGGAGATTTGGTACATCGTAACGTCACGGTGGGTTTAGCACGAGCCCCACTCATGTGAAAAATAGTTTTTTTCCCCATTGATTATTAGTGGTAGTTCACGCGGCGCGAGCCCTTTAAGACCAATGCATCCATGGGTAATGCCTACTGTGGCTAATATTAGCCGCTAGTTAGTTATGTTACATGGCAGTAAAACGCCACTGAATGACCAAATAGATAGAACTTTTAACCATTTCGAGTAACACTGTTTCCATACGGATCACCAGCGTTAGTTTTTGTTTATAACGTGGCTATATTCATAACGTTTTCTACGATATCTATCTCAGATACACTGAGAATACTGGGAGGCGGGTCATAGCATCTCTGTCGATGATTTGATTTGACAGTTCTGGGCACTGGCGTTGGCCAATCCTGGCGTGTTCCACCCCCAAATCGATTGTGTTCTGTGTTCTGGCGCAAAGCGAGTGGGTTTCAGGACGAAACAGTCTCGAGCCATTATCGTTAAACTTCCTGGAATGCAAGTTTAACTAAACAGTTACATGTCCTCTGCATTCTGCATCAAATGAAGAAATTACGGGTTGTTCTATTTTGTATGTTACATACTTATTGGCCAAGATATGTTACTTTATGGGGGAGGAATTCTGCCAGCTAAAGAAGGGAGTATGGGCGGCCATCTTGCCTGCAGAGTTTTCAAATCAAGTAGAATACCGTTTTGCAAGAAATCTGGGGGGTTTAGTCCTGCTTTAAGTGGACGTCACTTCCTGCCTTATCATGCGTACCAGCGTCTCAAACAAATATGAATGGTGGTGAGTGGAGAGACACGTCACTTATGTGACTGGCTGTGCATAGTCTTTCTTTTTTTCCCCTCTGTTTTTAGCAATTTACATTTTTTAGAACACAGAAAAACAAAAAAACGAACAAACTCAGATACAGGAAAAGAAAAGAAAAGAAAGAAAAAACATACATACACTCCAAAATCACAACACAGTGCCACCAGTTACATACAGCTTGTAAATATATATAAATTGTGATTGTAAATATATATATATACATATATATGAGTGGGATCCCACACAAGGGAGAGAGGCCGGCCGGGCGAATCACCCGTCACCCCTAACCTCGTCAAGGTAGGCCAGAAACGGGTCCCAAATAGTTTGAAATCTCCCAGGTGAGTCGGTCCTCAAGAACCTGAGTCTCTCCATTCGTATAACAGAGACCATGTCCGCCAACCACAACTGAAAAGAGGGTGGAGAGGGGGACTTCCATTTCTGCAGAATGAGTTTCTTGGCAACAATTGTCCCCTGAGGGGTTATTTTGTAGGCCTTAAGGCGCTGACAAGGTTATGCGCAGCCTCGACTTGGAGCCTTGCCGCTGACTAGCGGCGACAGCGAGACTGTGCATACTTGAACGTAACTCGGCGCGTTGGCTGCGGTACACCTCCAAAACACTAGGTGGCTTGTGGTACACTCATGTCCATTACATATGACGCTATCGTGTCGTTTACCAAGAACTTGCAATCATGTCGGTGGGGGGACATTTTATTGTCCCTCCATTTCAAAACTCATTCCGGTGAGCCTGCAGAAGGCTTTGCTAGATGAGGGACAAGCACTGTTATAATATAATAACATATAATTGTGCGTTCCTTTATCGCAAAAAAACTGGGATGTGGAGGCTAAATGACGTCACATCCGTTTTGTTAGCATTCCATTTGCAGAAAAGTTGAGCTGGGAAGTTCACTGTTTGTTCACTGGTCAGATCCACTCGCTAGCCATTGTTAGCAATAACAGTTGATAACAGTGCATTTCGTGGCATTTTGCGCATACAAACACTGCAGCCTCATGTCCACACAGATAGAAGTTAGGCAGTGCTGTGTGTACAGCTGATTTAACGAGACACAAACAAGACAGAAGTGCTAAATAGCATTTATACGATTATAACTACTGTTGTTGCGCGGATCAGCCATCTTGGATTTTTTACGTCGGGGCTGCTGAGGCTTCTACGAGTTTGGAATGGGAAATACCAGCTCTAGTGATGTCACGTCCCAGCTCATGAACTTTGAACCAGTAAGATTACCAGTTTCCAGTTATAAAGGAATGCACGATAACCCTAATCTGTTTTGTCTACGGCGACTAATGCAAACATGCAAAGCCCTTGAAAATATGTCAGTTCATAATTGACCCAGGTCTGGTTGCAAAGAGTGACAGCAAACAGATGATAATCTGTGAAGTATTGTATTTGTTCTACAGATGGCTATGAACAGTATCAACTTCTTTAAAGCCAGACATGCTGATCGCAGGCTGGTATACAAGCTCGCGCTGGAATGATCCTGAAAATCTTTTTTTTTACGAAAACAAAAACGCTGCAATGCAATCCTGAGCACTTCGGCAAATTCTTGTTGAGTGTTCTGGTTCTGTGCCGTTTGGTGTGATTGAATTGCATATTGGTTGGCGTTGATTCAGGCTTAGTCATTGGTTTAGAGTGAATCGTAACTCCCACCTCCCATTGAGAGGGGTTGGAGAAGCGTCCGTGGGTCTCGTAACGTCAGTCAAAGTCACGTTTCCCATGTAATGATTGGATAAGCTTAGAGCGACTAGGAACAGAGTTTGGGGCTGTGTTTGGAGAGAGAATGCCAGAGCGCGGCTGAAGCGCATGGGAACGCTTGGAGGAATGGATCTTAACCCTGTGGAGTATTTATCTAATTCTTCCAAGAGCAAAGACTCTTTAGTTTTGCATCGGGGGCCTGGCTGCAATGGCAAGTTTGAAGTCTACTCTTAAATGTGGAGAGGGTGTCTGCCTGCTGGACCGAGACTGGAAGATGAGTCTGAGAGATGAAAGCTCTGCCTCCCATTCTGCTTTTACCACCAGTAGACCTGCATTCTGGGAGCGCAGTGCTCCAGTAATAGCTAGGTAATAAGGTACTATGAGCTCCTTAAGATACTGTATGATGGTGCCTGATCATTTAGTGCCTTATAGGTGAGGAGAGGGTTTTTAAATTCTATTCTGGATTTCACTGGGAGCCAGTGCAGAGAAGCCAGTATGGATTGTGTTTGTTTACTGAAGACATCAGTCACCACCGGCCACCGCTCGACAGTGATGCCATCGCTCTGCCCACCAATCAATGATTGTGGGCCTGGACCCACAGACGGGACAGATGGATGGACAGACAGACAGACAGACAGACAGACAGACAGACAGACAGACAGACAGACAGAACGGCCTGTGCCATAACGAACACACAAAGTCACTTATAGAAGCTTACAAATCTGTTGATAAAAGTAAAATGTATGGTTCAGATTGCTATGTAGGCTAATATATATTCCATTGGTTCCCAAACTGTGGCTCCGCCTGGTGGTCCGCCAGAGAATTGCATTATTTTTTTACAGACGACAGTTTTTAACGCACAGCAGTTGCCGATTTTCGGAAATATCGCGATATTTGGGAAACATCACAGTTTTGAACATTTACTTTCAGAGGCTGCATCAGGCTCAGTTTTAAAGACAGAGTGAAGTTTCTGGTATCATATGAAACTAGAAGACTTAAGGAATGGATTTCTACCAACCATGTCATGCTAGCTTGTCAGGAAGGTAGAGAAATAACACTCCAAAATTAGGCTAAATTTTGGCGAGGGAAAAAACTTTTTCATAGCCTAATGTTGGCAGGTGTGTGTGTGTGTGTGTGTGTGTGTGTGTGTGTGTGTGTGTGTGTGTGTGTGTGTGTGTGTGTGTCCATTTTGAACCAGCTAGTAGCCTTACAGTATTGTTATTTATCCTTTCTGCTGCTATTGCATGGTTAAATCATCATTTTATTTTATTGGGGGGGGGGGGGGGGTATATGCACTGGAAGTGGTCCCTGGGAAATTTGGTTTGATACGTAGTGGTACTTGATCGGAAAAGTTTGGGAACCTCTGATCTATTCTGTTAACATGTATTCATTAGGTGAACACTGATTTGTCATTTAATCAAGTCTAAGCCTCGTGACATAAAAGAGCTCCCTTAGGCCTTAAGGAGACTTTTTAGTCATGAAAAAAGATCTGTGTTGCTCTCTGATTTGTGTGACATTGATTAATCACCAATATTTCAGCACAAGACTTCCTCGAGGCCGAGGGCACGCGAGACAAGAGATTTCTACAACACAATGTTTGATGATAATTACCTGACTTCTAACTCGTTAATTTGTCTACAGTTGCAGCCAATTAAAATGCAGCGGAAAATGAGGGAGGTGTTTGGGCACAGTTCATTATGCTGCAGAAGTGGAGAGACAGGTTTCTTAGCGGTTTCTCTCTCTCAGAGCCGTCCGTGCGGTGATGATGAATCATCAAATGGCACGCTGCTGTCAGAGGCGCACGGTAATGCATCACGCCGTGAGCGTTTTTGAATGCCCACAAATAATACCTCACGTCACGTATCCCGGCAATAAAATGCTAGCATCTCACGGCATGGTAAGAAGAAGGAGGAGAAGATGCTGGTGAGGATTAGGACTGCTTTAGCCGAGCTAATTTACATCCCCAGCATCAGCAGTCTAATGCTACTTGAGGAGGGATTAAGCCTTAGTCTCCCCTTGACTTTGATCAGATATACAACACTTGTCTTTCTACTTAAAAATATTCACCCTCTCGGATAGAGCGGAAGGAACTTGTGTATAATTTCCTCTGCTACCTCAGGTTTTTCCTTTGTAATAATCTCCATGCTAATGCCAAGCCAGCAACTATACGTAGAGTAAGTCCCTCATTTGCTTTAAGTCCTGTTTAAACATTGATGAGGAGGAGGAATAATGAACATCTGCCAATAGCTGCCAGTACAGACTAGACATTATGGCATCGTTCAAAGATCCATAATATGGATATTATGAATAATGAATAATAATAATGAATATTATTTCTGTGAGTCAGTATATTATTGGCCCTCTCTCCCTGATTGAAGGTTTTAAATGGATTATGAGAGAAGTATGTGTACTATATTATTCAGTGAGGAATATGCAGTGGTGAAGTGCAATGGTTCCCAAAGTGGCGTCCAGGGACCCCCAGGGGTCCTTGAGGGGGTTTCAGGGGGTCCCCAGCAAGAAGGGGAATAATGTATTTTATTTTCACTAGAATTCAATCCATATAGAAAAGAGCAAATATGACTATTTTGGTCATAGTTCTCATCCACTTTCTGTAGTAAAACATCTGAAAGCTAAAATCTTATCAGATGGGGGCCCGTGGTCTATATATATATATATATACTAGGCATCAATGCCTTCTCTTCTTCTTCTGTGGTTTTCTCTTCTTCTTCTGTTACCAAACAGAAGCGCTTCTCTTCTTTCTTTCGTTTTTTTTATCACATATTGTTTTTGATTTTTAAATTGCAGACTTGAAACGTCATTTTACAAAAGGGGGAAATGGTTACATCACATATAACATTCCTTTCCTTCCCTTCCCTCCACAGATAGGGGATGGATATCACCTGTACCAAGATAGGGCCCTTTATCTCATTAGATAAAACGTTGACAAAGTTTTTTCATTTGCAGTTGAAAAAAGGTAATAAATCACAATATATCGCAATACTCAATATTGTAGCGAACCAGAGTTACATATAATGTGGTGAGCAATAGAAGTGTCTCGATTGCAGATAGGAACTGATGTGTGGGAGTGTTACTGGGGGGGAACACTATGCTTGTGGGAGACTTCCGGTCAGACAGAGCATGCGGGTGGCAGTCTCCGGATACCGCCTAAGGAGAAGCAGCTAGCTAGCTATGGGCGTAGCAACCGCCAAGAGTTATAATATGACTAACTGTGAATAAAGAACCCTGTACCAGCAAGAAGCCTCTGATTCCATAGATACCAGGAACGCTACAATATATTGCAATACTTGCATATCGCAGTATCACAATACTATCGTATCGTGACTTAAGTAGTGATAATATTGTATCATGGGGCATCTGGTGATCCCCACCCCTAGATAGCAACCTGTCTGTAGTAGCTGTACTGTACCGTACTGTAGCTGCTACCATTACGTATGTCTAATGTTTAATTGTATGTTTAATTAGGTATATGCTATTTGCACCTGTGCAAACAGAACGTCAACTGTTTAAGTATGTCTAAAGTATGCACATGACATGTGCACCTATGTGCAGTGAATATGCCACTGTCTCTGACTTGTCTTATCACTCTACTGCCTTATTGCTTGTTGTGTCTCTTGTTGTTTTTGCACTCATATGCCCTGTTATATTTGTACTATGTTGTAAACGGAGTCCACAGCACAAGAATTTCACACGTGATACTTGTACTACGGAGTGACAATAAAAATCTTGAATCTTGAAGTCTGTTGGAGACAGAATCATTAATCCAATTCTTTGCTTGCCATCCTGTTCATGGATTTCAGGTAGTAGCTTGGCAGTTGGCATAATGCATAGCAATTCCATTAAGTCCCATTCTTGCTCGGGAGGAACATTTTGTACGAGCTTTGTCTTCAAAATCCCAGACGCAGGCAAGTGGGCTAGTGGAATTTCCACAGTTTGATTGTGGATTGTGAAGTAGAGAGTTGAAACAGCAAAGCAGACGAGAGAGAATTACATTTAGTTGAGTCCAGTCACTGTAGCCATACAACTGCTGCTGCCTCATTTCCTGATGCTGTTGGACAGTGTCTGGCAGCAAGAATGACAGTGTATCAATACAGCATATTCTCATGTTAGTGCGCTGTCTCTCTGCCCTGCCTGCTTTAATGTATCAATACAGCATATTCTCATGTTAGTGTGCTGTCTCTCTGCCCTGCCTGCTTTAATGTATCAATACAGCATATTCTCATGTTAGTGTGCTGTCTCTCTGCCCTGCCTGCTTTAATGTATCAATAGAGCATATTCTCATGTTAGCACGCTGTCTCTCTGCCCTGCCTGCTTTAATGTATCAATACAGCATATTCTCATGTTAGTGCTCTGTCTCTCTGCCCTGCCTGCTTTAATGTATCAATAGAGCATATTCTCATGTTAGCACGCTGTCTCTCTGCCCTGCCTGCTTTAATGTATCAATACAGCATATTCTCATGTTAGTGTACTGTCTCTCTGCCCTGCCTGCTTTAATGTATCAATACAGCATATTCTCATGTTAGTGTACTGTCTCACTGCCCTGCCTGCTTTAATGTATCAATAGAGCATATTCTCATGTTAGTGTGCTGTCTCTCTGCCCTGCCTGCTTTAATGTATCAATAGAGCATATTCTCATGTTAGTGTGCTGTCTCTCTGCCCTGCCTGCTTTAATGTATCAATACAGCATATTCTCATGTTAGTGTACTGTCTCACTGCCCTGCCTGCTTTAATGTATCAATAGAGCATATTCTCATGTTAGTGCTCTGTCTCTCTGCCCTGCCTGCTTTAATGTATCAATACAGCATATTCTCATGTTAGTGTACTGTCTCACTGCCCTGCCTGCTTTAATGTATCAATACAGCATATTCTCATGTTAGTGTGCTGTCTCTCTGCCCTGCCTGCTTTAATGTATCAATACAGCATATTCTCATGTTAGTGTGCTGTCTCTCTGCCCTGCCTGCTTTAATGTATCAATACAGCATATTCTCATGTTAGTGTACTGTCTCACTGCCCTGCCTGCTTTAATGTATCAATAGAGCATATTCTCATGTTAGTGCGCTGTCTCTCTGCCCTGCCTGCTTTAATGTATCAATAGAGCATATTCTCATGTTAGTGTGCTGTCTCACTGCCCTGCCTGCTTTAATGTATCAATAGAGCATATTCTCATGTTAGTGTGCTGTCTCTCTGCCCTGCCTGCTTTAATGTATCAATAGAGCATATTCTCATGTTAGTGCGCTGTCTCTCTGCCCTGCCTGCTTTAATGTATCAATAGAGCATATTCTCATGTTAGTGCGCTGTCTCTCTGCCCTGCCTGCTTTAATGTATCAATAGAGCATATTCTCATGTTAGTGTACTGTCTCTCTGCCCTGCCTGCTTTAATGTATCAATACAGCATATTCTCATGTTAGTGTACTGTCTCACTGCCCTGCCTGCTTTAATGTATCAATAGAGCATATTCTCATGTTAGTGCGCTGTCTCTCTGCCCTGCCTGCTTTAATGTATCAATAGAGCATATTCTCATGTTAGTGTGCTGTCTCACTGCCCTGCCTGCTTTAATGTATCAATAGAGCATATTCTCATGTTAGTGTGCTGTCTCTCTGCCCTGCCTGCTTTAATGTATCAATAGAGCATATTCTCATGTTAGTGCGCTGTCTCTCTGCCCTGCCTGCTTTAATGTATCAATAGAGCATATTCTCATGTTAGTGCGCTGTCTCTCTGCCCTGCCTGCTTTAATGTATCAATAGAGCATATTCTCATGTTAGTGCGCTGTCTCTCTGCCCTGCCTGCTTTAATGTATCAATAGAGCATATTCTCATGTTAGTGCGCTGTCTCTCTGCCCTGCCTGCTTTAATGTATCAATAGAGCATATTCTCATGTTAGTGTACTGTCTCACTGCCCTGCCTGCTTTAATGTATCAATAGAGCATATTCTCATGTTAGTGTGCTGTCTCTCTGCCCTGCCTGCTTTAATGTATCAATACAGCATATTCTCATGTTAGTGTGCTGTCTCACTGCCCTGCCTGCTTTAATGTATCAATAGAGCATATTCTCATGTTAGTGTGCTGTCTCTCTGCCCTGCCTGCTTTAATGTATCAATAGAGCATATTCTCATGTTAGCTCTGTCTCTCTGCCCTGCCTGCTTTAATGTATCAATAGAGCATATTCTCATGTTAGCTCTGTCTCTCTGCCCTGCCTGCTTTAATGTATCAATAGAGCATATTCTCATGTTAGAGCGCTGTCTCTCTGCCCTGCCTGCTTTAATGAATGACAGTGTATCAATAGAGCATATTCTCATGTTAGCGCGCTGTCTCACTGCCCTGCCTGCTTTAATGTATCAATAGAGCATATTCTCATGTTAGCGCGCTGTCTCTCTGCCCTGCCTGCTTTAATGTATCAATAGAGCATATTCTCATGTTAGAGCGCTGTCTCTCTGCCCTGCCTGCTTTAATGAATGACAGTGTATCAATAGAGCATATTCTCATGTTAGCGCGCTGTCTCTCTGCCCTGCCTGCTTTAATGTATCAATAGAGCATATTCTCATGTTAGAGCGCTGTCTCTCTGCCCTGCCTGCTTTAATGAATGACAGTGTATCAATAGAGCATATTCTCATGTTAGCGCGCTGTCTCTCTGCCCTGCCTGCTTTAATGTATCAATAGAGCATATTCTCATGTTAGAGCGCTGTCTCTCTGCCCTGCCTGCTTTAATGTATCAATACAGCATATTCTCATGTTAGTGTGCTGTCTCTCTGCCCTGCCTGCTTTAATGAATGACAGTGTATCAATAGAGCATATTCTCATGTTAGCGCGCTGTCTCACTGCCCTGCCTGCTTTAATGTATCAATAGAGCATATTCTCATGTTAGAGCGCTGTCTCTCTGCCCTGCCTGCTTTAATGTATCAATAGAGCATATTCTCATGTTAGTGTGCTGTCTCTCTGCCCTGCCTGCTTTAATGTATCAATAGAGCATATTCTCATGTTAGTGCGCTGTCTCTCTGCCCTGCCTGCTTTAATGTATCAATAGAGCATATTCTCATGTTAGTGTGCTGTCTCTCTGCCCTGCCTGCTTTAATGTATCAATAGAGCATATTCTCATGTTAGCGCGCTGTCTCTCTGCCCTGCCTGCTTTAATTTATCAATACAGCATATTCTCATGTTAGTGTACTGTCTCACTGCCCTGCCTGCTTTAATGTATCAATACAGCATATTCTCATGTTAGTGTACTGTCTCACTGCCCTGCCTGCTTTAATGTATCAATAGAGCATATTCTCATGTTAGCGCGCTGTCTCTCTGCCCTGCCTGCTTTAATGTATCAATAGAGCATATTCTCATGTTAGTGCGTTGTCTCTCTGCCCTGCCTGCTTTAATGAATGTCTCCAGTCCATCCAGATGGAAGAGTGGAAATAGGCTCCTGGGACAGACACAGTAACAACTCATGATTAGAATAGCCATCCATTCTCCATCTCCCTCCTCTCTGTCTGCCGCCGGCTCTGACCTCTGACCTCTGTCAACCTTTCACTTTCTCTTTGTCTCTAACGCTCCCTGAGATTTCTCTTTCCATCCGTCTCAAACAAACAAAATCAGAACGGGGAGGAAGAGAACTGTTTACACGACAATGCTGCCCTGCTTAAAATCTTTGCAAACCTTTGTTGCATTTGGGCCTTCTTCTGTTTCCATGACAACGGCGTTATTGGGGGCCTGAAAACAAGAGCGAAACCAGATCCCAGAGTGAAATTCTCTGGTAACGCTCTATAATATTTGATAATTGCCTCTGATTTGGTTATTATTGTTTTTTAGTAATAACGTAATACTTAACTCATTGAGTGCCTGCCACTTTTGGAGAACGGACCGTGCCAGAGTTTCAGAGCATTTTCAGTGATCTCTCGAGGCCCACAGAATATTGTGTGATATTACTATGTAAACACCGAACATGCACAAAGAACGATGAGACTCTCTTCTATCATCTGCAAAAAAAAGTTTATTGATCCCATTTTCCGTTCTTTAGTTATGAGCCGGAGAAGATAGGCTGTTTTGAGCAAAAAGACACTTTTCAAATTAGAAGCTGAGTTATTCCGCCTTTTGTGAAATGCAGCATTTCAAGCACATTCACTGAGTCTGAAGATAATATTTTCTGATGTAGTGACGTGGTGTAGTTGTGTGGTGCCTGCGTGCCCCACCCCCCTCTCCCCCCCTCAGCTGCAAACTCCTCCCCATACTAACACACAGCCTACACGCACCCAGTCTATTTTCGTGGAGCGCTCCGTTTTTTTGCGCCGGCTCCCAGCGCGACACGGAAATGCTAAACCGGACTGCAGGGAAAGGTTTGGCCCTTCGGCGTCGGGTGCTGCCTTTCTGGCGGCTAATCGTGTGAAGAAACTATGCAGCCAGACAGACAGAGGCAGAGGGGCTCAGTTGTGTGCGCGGATTGACTGCTGTTCGCAGCCAACATCAGCTGCAGTCAGAGCCATCTATATGGCTCTGGCTGCAGCATGAGCTTTTTCTCTTTGATCACGGGGGTTTTTCCTGCTGTTTTCCGGACCTTCCTCTAATCTGGAGAGCACTGTCGCTACCTAATGGATCTGTAAAATAGGTTATAGACCTCCAATAGCTACAATATTTGTACAGGAGATGTATCGGGCATTGATCCACGTCCCACCGTCAAAAAACGCAATTGACGACAATCGTCGTCATTGGCACTCTACGTTACTAAAGCAATTGACGACGATTGTCGTCATTGGCACTCAATGAGTTAATAACTAGCTCTGAAAGCAGAATTATAGAGAAAACAATGGCAAACAGACAGCTAGTAGCCTACCACTATTATTCCATTTAACAACAAGCTATTTTAAGCCATATTACCAAGAATTGTATTGTGCAAATTGTATTCTTGCTAGCTCTCGCGGGCCA
Source organism: Poromitra crassiceps (assembly GCF_964638095.1). Taxonomy (NCBI): domain Eukaryota; kingdom Metazoa; phylum Chordata; class Actinopteri; order Beryciformes; family Melamphaidae; genus Poromitra; species Poromitra crassiceps. The sequence continues at coordinate 17,985,567 of NC_139641.1, forward strand.
CATAAAATGAGTTGCCGGGCTGGATCTGGCCCCCGGGCCTTGAGTTTGACACATGTGCACTAGACTATCTGGGAACGGCCTGAGCAGAGCCAATGTCACGTTACAACTTGGCAGGTGATTGGATGAAGCATTTGTCTATCACCGTCTTGGAGGGCTACTTCAACCAGTCACATCAACTTGGATATGATGTAGTAGCTGCTCAGCGCCAAGCGAAGCTGGCTAACCATGGGAGGCTAACACAACTGCAGCTAACAACTGTTAGCTGAAGGCTAACAAACTGCAGATGTTGGGTGCCAACATTGACTGTTCAATTGACCATTCAAAAGAAAGAAGAACTGTGGATGTCACGCTTTAGTTAGCATCACCAGAAGTATTTTCCTCAGGTGCTGTCCCCCCCCCCCCCCCCCCCGCTCACAACTTGCATTGACTTCATGCCTGGCTGCTCGGGTGCAGCGCTGTACGCTTGAGAAATAGAACAGAAGCTGAAACTATCAGTGCAGCACGCATGCTCCCCCTCTCTTCTTCCTATGTTATTGTTGACATGGTTGATGTTTCTGAAATATAATGTTACAGTATGTTTTTGTTTGTATGTTAAAAACCTGTTTGTACTAACCTGTATGATAGTGATGCGCGGGTCACCCAGAACCCGCCGGGTCCCGCGGGCTGGCCCGCCCCACAGGCGGTCTGGGTTGGCAAATTATGAAAATATCGCGGGTACGGGCGGGGCAGGCTCAGAACATGACAAAGCAACATTATTAAATAATTTAGAGCAGTGAAACGAGGTAGCCTATGATCTCTCAAAACAAACATTTTGGAAGGATTATTCGCTGTAATTATTATTTGAAGTGTCCATAAAACTAATGCCAGCGCAGATTTTCTGTTGTGGACTTGTCAACTTTACTGCAACGTGAGTAGGCTACGCAATTGAGAGTGGAGGAGGTAATTAAAAGAAATCAGACAGTGTCAGCGAGTCTGAAGCCGTATCTGCAAGCCGTCTGCACCTGCAGGTGCAGTACTCACGTTGCACGCAACAATTGAGAGTGCATGAGGTAATTAAAAGAAATGGGGAAGAATAAGAAGTGTTTCTGTAGCCTACCTCTACCTGCTACCTCCATTTGAAGAGCTTGGATTAATTGAAGAAAGACCGATAATAGTGGAGTTTGTAACGAAGCAGAAAGAAATCGACGACATGAAAGCAGCCGAGCAACGCATGTGAGTGTCTGTGTGTGTGTGTGTGTGTGTGCTGGGTTGGGCTGGGTTCAGAATTTCAGAGGGCTGGCTCCAATGACGGGTTGGGTTGGGGCGGGCCTTAAAAAACCCTGACCCGCACATCAGTACTGTATGATGTGCAATAGTGCAATACTGTACATCAATATACAGACAGACAGACAAGCAGGCAACTGGGTGAGGGATGCAGCCTGGAGGTGTTGGGAGACCTGTGTTGGAGGTGAGGGATGGAGCCTGGAGGTGTTGGGAGACCTGTGTTGGAGACAATCAGCTATGAAGAGAATGGGTAGGTTCTCTGAGGGATGCAGATCAAAGGACCATCTGCCCGCATAGAGGACTCATAGGGGAGGGAGCGTCTGCTGCTGGCCTGTGGCAATAGAGGCTAACACGTCCTCAGATCCAAAAGGAACCCTCAATCTGGAAGCTTCTTCGCCTGTTCCAAGCTTCCCATTCATCAAACATAATGCTGCACAACCCTTCTCATTCCCAATTGGTCCTATGTGGACTTTTTGTCAAATCTCTTGGCGTCACTATAGACCTTATTCGCTAACCCCGGACTGCGCCATATTGTTGACATACTGTCCTGCAGCTGACAACTAGTAACGGCCTTATTGTCGTTTCTGTTCCATTACAAAATAGCGATAGTGATGACAGCAATACAAACCCCAGGGTTGTTGTCTGTATGCTGCCGTTAATGCCTGTAATAATAAACAAAAGAAAAAACGAGGTGAACAGACTTTGCTGTGAGGAGCTGTCAGAAAGTTTGACCTGTCTCTCCTATACGGCAACCATTTTAGGGCATCCTCGTCAGTCAGAGTATAGGCTATCGTTCCTCAGTCTAAAGCGTTGTCAGTTGTCATGTCTCCTATAGTAAACCGTCGAGTGTGCTCTGAAACACCTTCAGTCCTCACACGAAAACGCTGTCATTCCTCCTGCCTCACTAAAAACGTTGTCGATCCTCCTGCAGACTAGCTGTCAGACATCACTCAAACTAGCTGTCAGGCATCACTCCTCACGTCTCACACAAAAACGTTGTCGATCCTCCTGCAGACTAGTTGTCAGACATCACTCAAACTAGCTGTCAGGCATCACGCCTCACACAAAAACGTTGTCGATCGTCCTGCAGACTAGTTGTCAGACATCACTCAAACTAGCTGTCAGGCATCACGCCTCACGTCTCACACAAAAACGTTGTCGATCGTCCTGCAGACTAGTTGTCAGACATCACTCAAACTAGCTGTCAGGCATCACTCCTCACGTCTCACACAAAAACGTTGTCGATCCTCCTGCAGACTAGTTGTCAGACATCACTCAAACTAGCTGTCAGGCATCACGCCTCACACAAAAACGTTGTCGATCGTCCTGCAGACTAGTTGTCAGACATCACTCAAACTAGCTGTCAGGCATCACATGAAAACGCTGTCATTCGTTGTTTTTGGTTGTTCTTCCGTGTGGGGAAAGAATGCCTGTGCAGTTAGCAACAATTTTTACAACTTCACTTCCGGTTGAATGCTTTTTGCCTTTCAAAATAAAAGCATGCGTTTTTTTTATATTTACAATAGATTAAAGTAGTAATCTATGAGACCCAATATAATTAACATAGTAACACTAAGAGGAACATCTAGTTTAATTGACAATAGACTATATATATATTTATATATATATATATTTATATTTCTTGAAATTCTTTCAACACAAAGACCGGAAGGCTAAATTTGGACACATGTAAATTGTCATTTACTTTGTAAATGACAAAGTAAAAATTGTCATAAGGCATTGCATCGTTATAAATTACATTTCAGACAAGCAAATGCAGCACAATAGAAATCAATAACTTAAACCAATAATATCAATTATCATAAATAATGACTGCATTGTTAACGAAAACACACTCGATTCGCCAGCTTGTTTAACAGAACAAGCATATATAAAAAAATAACAGCGTGCACAAAATAACATGAAGCTGCTTCACTTCTTTCCTTCTTTTTTAAAACCACATACTTATCATCCTTACATATATATACTGAGCAAAACATGTCTCAATAACCTTGAATATTAGCCACATCAACTACGACTCATTCATATCAAACTCAAATCTCTCCAAGGAATACGTGGCCATTTGAGATGTGTTCGCGCTCTCTTTCCACAGCAGCTAACTGAATCCTGAACCTAGGACTCAACATCGCCGGAGAAGAGTTTTTTAGCGCAACGTGATCGCAGCCAGATCTCGCGAGGTCTCGTTGTGCTTTTCAGACCATGCTTGAGACTGAAAAAACAAACATGGGGGAGGCTGCTCTACTCAAGGTGCTTCCATCCACTTCTCCACGTGCACAGAAAATAACATCGGCTCTGGCAAGTTTTATTTGCAACGATCTGCGGCCGTACAGCGTTGTAGAAAATGTCGGCTTCCGAAGCCTCGTTAAGTCACTTGAACCACGCTGCTACCGCCGTCACGCAAACAACTGAGTGAAGTGGCAATTAAAGCTGTACGAAGAGGTGAAAAAGAAAGTCTCAACTTCACTGTAGTCAGCAGAGAGAGTCGCATATAGAGTTGTAGGGCAGTGGTGGCCCAATGGTTAGAGAAGCGAGCTTGTGACCGGAAGGTCGTCGGTTCAATCCCCGGGACCGGCAGGATAAATCTGGGTGGGGAAAGTGAAAAGGCAGCGCTTGCCCCTCCCTCATTACCACCACTGAGGTGCCCTTGAGCAAGGCCCTTATCCCCAACCGCTCCAGTGGAGCTGATCAGTGGCCAGCAGATCAGACTGTGGTTGTACTGGTCAGCTTCCAGGTATGAATGTGTGTGTGAATGTGAACAGGGCACTCCTGAAAAAGAGAGCATTGCTCTCAGTGAGACTCCCCCTGTATAAATAAAGGTATATGATGGTTTATTTATTATCCTGATCATGAATATTTATTTTATCTTTCAACCGCCCATATATCTCATGGGCTGACTCACCAAAAGTCGGTGCTGCGGCTCTAAACTACATGTTTGGGGGTTCTAGAGCAGAACACAAGACGTCTGCTCAGATGTGCGTTTACTGCGGTGGTTAAATCCCTGATCGTGTCTGCCTGGGCTGGGCTATCAGCTAAATTCTAACTTTGCTGAATGGATAGAACGGGGGTTTTTACCCCACCCTGACCACGCCCCCAGCCAGGCTGAGCCAGCTAAACCAGCGTCTATGACGAGACGTGGCCTCAACCTATAGTGACGCTAAAGTTAGCCTTCTGCCTCTGTACAGTAGAGTGACGCTAAAGGCAGTGGCGGACTGCATAATCGGGCACGTCGGGCAAATGCCCGGTGGCCTGGCCTGGCCTGCCCTGCCAAAAAAAAATAAAAAAAAATAAAGAATTTGCAGGCCAGGCCAGGCCACTCACTGAACAGCAGGCCAGGCGCCGTGTACTGGTTTACTAGTGGTTTTATTACTTTATTCAGGTTTAAAGTGGGTGCATCTCATTGTAAAATTGGACTTGGCCCAAATTGGGCTTCAAACGGCCCAAATTGGGCTTCAAACGGCCCAAATCTGGCTTTAAACGACCCAAATCTGGCTTCAAACGGCCCAAATTGGGCTTCAAACGGCCCAAATTGAGCTTCAAACGCCCCAAATTTTTCGGCGGCACCCTTCGGACGCCGGCACGCCCGTATCGGCCTGGCCTGCTTGGTATCTAATGCCCGGCCTGAATTATGATCCCAGTCCGCCCCTGGCTAAAGGTACCCAGGTGATTGGATGAACCATCTGTCTATCACTTCAAGGCTTGTCACACCAAAGACCAACGCAGCTGCCACAGCTGATTGGTGCGAACCACTGGTGGTTCAGAATCCAGCTGCAAGGTTTCAGTTCAATAGCTTTGTAGAGAAGTTGACCTCCTCCAAGTGTCTAGCCCCTTGTGTTGCTGCATAACAAGCCTTCAAATGTAGTCCGGGGTCAGAGTTCAAAGGACAATATTGCAGTACAGGAACCCCCACGTTCCTCATATTGACATGTTACTGTCCAGGTCAAGGCCTTCACAAAAATGTCTTTAAATTTTGTCCTATGACAAAATTAAATTTCTGTCTGTCCCGCAGTTTCCCGAACAGCTTTTAATGGAACACAGAGCTACTGAACCCAGACACTATATTACTGTCATTCTAGCAAGCTTGCACGTTATGCTACCTAAGAGCAACATTTATCATTTGTATTACCGACCTGTAAGAAAATTCCTGCCACAAATGACTGGTGGCTGCCAGCCTGTCCCCAGTTGATGCAGACAGCCTATAAACTATTTTCTGTATCCACCGATTTCATTGCTTTGAAACAGAAAAAGCCTAAAGCTAATCCATTTCGTTCCAAGCTATATTTTTAGCATTACAGCCGCAAAGCACAATACATAATCACTCATGTTTATTTTACTTGACTCATATTTACTGCTGCTTAAAACGAATGACAGGTGTGCGTTATCTACCGGGAAGTATAGTCGATCTGTTTACAAACGTTATCATTCGTCATCTAAGATGACAGGGAGAGAACTTTGACTCCGCTCTCTGTCCCCTCTCGCTTCTCTTCGCATGCTTTGGCATCTCTACTGATAACGTACTAGGGGTACGGTGGCGCAGTCGGTAGCGCTGTCGCCTCACAGCTAGAAGGTCCTGAGTTTGATTCTCGCCTGGGACGCTGTGGGCGCTGGAGTTGTGACCCCCCCATATCTTCAGTGCCTACTGCCCAGGTGGGCTATCTCGTCGAAAGGGCCTTTCTGTGTGGAGTTTGCATGTTCTCCCCGTACCACCCAGGGGGTTCCTCCGTACATAACCCCCCACTAAAAACATGCAGAAGATCGTCATCCGACCAGTGACGACAACATCTGAAGTTGGTCCAATGATGGTCCAATGATGGTCCCCGGGCGGCTGGAAAGAAAAAGCGACCACTGCTCCTGGCCTGCCCCCCGGAGGTAAGGACAAGCCTGGATGGGTCAAATGCAGAGGACATATTTCACCGGCCATCGTCAGCATGAGTGTGTGTTGTGGCCGCATGCATGTGTTGTAGTGTGTTCGTGTGACAATAAAGACGGGCTTCCGTCTGAAATCGTTATTTAAAAAATAATAATTTTTACTTCCATGAGCAGATGTAGCGTGGTTACAGTGGACATCACTGAGCACTGTTCGTGGGTATACTGAAAAACAATGCATTGAGCGACAGGATTGGAACAGATGTAATTAGGGATGCAAGATATATCGGCATTCATAATGGTGAATTATGATTATATTTTAATATTATAATTATTATAATTCATAATAATGATGTTAGTGATTTTTTCACACATCGGCATCGGTCCGATGTTGCAATGTTAACCCATTTAATCCAGAATTTTTCCCAGACATGAAAATATCCGAATCATGTGGCATTAGTAACCCTTTGAAATAATCATCATTTTTTGAAATTTTCATGAAAATGTAGTTGAAAATTTTAGTTTTATGGTCGGCAACAATTGTGACCGATGGGATAACACAGTGCATCTAATGTGTATACTGAATTAACTATGCCTCCCATGCAGTCATCAGAATTCTTATCCCAGCCCAGCTATTAACACATGGGGGGGGGCTGTCTTGGAGGGTGCGGCCTCTGTGCTAGAGGGTGGAGCCTATGTGCTAATGGGCGGAGCCTCGATACTGGAGGGTACCGCCCCTCATCCTCTTCCTCCACCACCTCCTCACCAGTGGTGGACTGGAAGCTGCTGTCATCATGCAGCAGTGGGGGGAGGTCCAGCGTGACGTCTGGGGGACTCTGTGGTGTGGACACGCCCCCTGCTCCATTTCTGTAGCTCCACCTCTGTAGCTGCCCGGTGCCTCCTGGTTGGTGGCTGGGAGTTCCTCCTCTGCCGCTGGCTTTCCTCTCCCTGCTAGGGTTGTGTCGACTGGCGATCGGATCGTATATTGCCGACTCAGTGGCTGAAATGACGATTGATTTGCCCTATAGCCGATCTGGATCGCCCCGCCCCCCCGTGTGTGTCTGCTCCCTGACCCCGCCCCCCGTGTGTGGCTGCTCCCTGACAGCAGCAGTTTGACTGAGCAGAGTGTGTTCAAACCAGACCATTAAAGTCGAAGTGAACCGGAGGCGAATGCAATAGCACGAGCGTCGGAGACTGAAAACAAATTGAAAGGGGGACCATATACGTGTCGATGATTTGATTTGACAATTCTGTCGACTGGCTTTGGCATTGGTCAATCATGGCGTGTTCCACCCCCAAATCCAGTGGGATTCAGCATGTTGTCGTGCTACGCGAGTGGGATCCGCAGAGTACCAGGCAGCCACTTGCTTCGTGCGGAGCGAGCGGACAATCCGATGCATGGGTGCTGCCCGCCCGGCTGAAATCTCCGAGGGGAGACCCCTGACTACCACGCTCTCAAGCGCGCGCCTTTATCGCTATTTCTGTAAATACGATATTCCTGGAACGCGCGTTTTAACGAGCCAGTTACATTTCTTTGCATTCTTAGAGATTATAGTTTTTGTTTTTTGTTCATGTTTCATGCAATTGGCCAAGTTAGTAGTTAGTTTATGGGATAGGAATTCCGCCAGATGACAGGCACTAGGCGACATTTTCTACTTCATTTGGAAGAGAAAATTATCCTGAAATGAAGATTTGATTGACAGCTGCATGTTGTGATATGATTGGTTGAAATAGGGTAGAAATTTGATAGTACTAGGTGACGTCAGCAAACTGTACATTACTGTTATCAAATCTTGAAAAATGAACTTTTGATGTGAAAAAGTGTGAAAAACTAAAATAATTAGATTTTTGTGATTTTTTTTGCATACATTATTAAATAGGTGCACTGCATACCCAGGTATTTGAACGAAAAGAAAAGAAAAGAAAAGTCATTTTTGGGTTCAGCTCGACTTTAACAAACGCTACTAGCCTCCTGCATTCAAACCAGCCAGTCAGAGGCTGTAATTAATCGTCCTACCTGTTCGTCTTGCAGTGCTGCAGGAGGATGAAAGCAATCCATTCCAGTCTGTCCAAACTTAATACCGATCTAAGCCCAGTATGAGATGCAGGGAAATGTATTATAGTAGCCGATGTGTTTAGAAGATCATTGTCACGTTGTCCAGACAGTCTTGCTATAGTATAGCGTTATATTTTACATATTTGCTATATTTAAACTGCCATGAGATTTGCGGAGATGACGGTGGGGATGAAAGTCGCTGTGTGGGGGGAGGCTCACTTTTAAAAGTCTGTAGGCTACATGTGTCTATGTGCTTTGGTGCGACAATATCACTGTATCACATCTCATGTTCAGTTGAACATTATTAGTATCTTATCTGATCAACGTTACTCCGAGCCGATGGTGAGCAGGCAAGCCAGTGGCAAGTGCTGGCTGCAATCAGACCTTACTAACGAGGCTCAGCTGGCTCTCTCTCACACACACACACACACACACACACACACACACACACACACACACACACACATACACACACACACACACACACACACACTGTCTGCCCACGGAGGGGGAGGGGGGGGGACCCAGTAAACACTGTAAAGTCCATGGAATCTGACTATTAACAATTGTAAATGTTTTAATTGATCATTTGTTTGCTTTTCCCCCTGCACCCTTAATGTATTGCACTCTGAGCTCGATTGTTGTCATGTTGTAAGTTTTACTGTTTGTTGTTTCTGAAACTATGTAGGCTACTGGGGCCATTTTTGGCCGGGTCTCTCTTGTAAAAGAGATTTTAATCTCAATGGGACAAGCCTGGTTAAATAAAAGTTAAATAAATCACGGTAACACGGTTTTAATGATAATTAACATTTTAAATGGTAATACTATCATTTCATCCCTGCATGGTATTTCAGCATACAGATGAAACTCGTTGAGTCCATCCTCACCTCCTCCATCACCGTCTGGTATGCTGCTGCCACTCAAAAAGACATCAACAGACTCCATAGACTTCGAGAGGATAATCGGATGTAACCTGGCATCCCTCCAGGACCTGCATGCAGCCAGGACACTGAAGCGGTCTCGCAAGATCATGGCTGACCCCTCCCACCCTGGCCACAAACTCTTTAAGACACTCCCCCACGGCAAGAGACTGAGGTCTACCAAGACCAGAACCACCCGCCACAAGACCAGCTTCTTCCCAACCGCCATCAGCCTCACCAACAAGGCCCGGAAACCCCTTCCACCAAGGGCCTCACCAACAACCCCCCCCCACCACACACACACACACACACACACACAAACTCACTACCTCCTCCTAAACTCAACTGAACCCCCCCCCCCCCCCCCCCCCCATAAAACTGGAACTCATACTGTACCTAATTTAATGCCTGTCTAACTGGGACTGGTAAATTGATGTAAATTCCCTGCACATTAATGCCTATTTAACTTAGCCTGTAAATTTCATGTACATTTAATGTAAACTCTTATCTAACTCTGACTGTAAATTCATGTAAATCCACTGCCTGTTTAACGTATATTTAACTCAGTCTGTAAATCTCATGTAAATCCAACGTAAATTCATATTTATCATCCACAGAACACTTCACCACTCATGTACATATTGTATATATTTACTCGATTTGATTGCACTTGCAACTTTGTGATTGCCGTTAGTCATCTTCCTACTTCTTATCCCTGTATATTGATATAACCGCTACGCTGCATACAGACACTAAGACAAATTCCTCGTATGTAACGTGCATACTGTGGCAATAAAAGTGATTCTGATTCTGATTCTGATTCTGAAAACGAAGTACCAAAAAAATGCGCTCAACCCTCAAAAGTTGATGTGGGTGCTGAATCGTCCAGTGCAAAGGCAATACAAATCTAAAAAGTAACTGGAGTGCTGTCCTGGATCAATGCCTTTCTAGCATACAGATGAAGACACAAAAATAGACGATTGTGTTTGATTGGAAAATGGTCTGTATATGTGAAAAGCTTTGCACGTCTCTCCACAAATGCGTCTAGCTGATGTAAGCGTATGTGTCCCTGTGGTATGAAGAGGAGGCTGTCTCTCAATGAAATATCTCATTTTCCAAGCTAACATAATCCCTTCATGCTACTGTAAATCAACACACTCAGTCCCTCAGTGGTACACGCTGGAGCCATCATGCTAAATCAACACACTCAGTCCTCAGTGGTACACGCTGGAGCCATCATGCTAAATCAACACACTCAGTCCTCAGTGGTACACGCTGGAGCCATCATGCTAAGTCAACACACTCAGTCCTCAGTGGTACACGCTGGAGCCATCATGCTAAATCAACACACTCAGTCCCTCAGTGGTACACGCTGGAGCCATCATGCTAAATCAACACACTCAGTCCTCAGTGGTACACGCTGGAGCCATCATGCTAAATCAACACACTCAGTCCTCAGTGGTACACGCTGGAGCCATCATGCTAAATCAACACACTCAGTCCCTCAGTGGTACACGCTGGAGCCATCATGCTAAGTCAACACACTCAGTCCTCAGTGGTACACGCTGGAGCCATCATGCTAAATCAACACACTCAGTCCTCAGTGGTACACGCTGGAGCCATCATGCTAAATCAACACACTCAGTCCTCAGTGGTACACGCTGGAGCCATCATGCTAAATCAACACACTCAGTCCTCAGTGGTACACGCTGGAGCCATCATGCTAAATCAACACACTCAGTCCTCAGTGGTACACGCTGGAGCCATCATGCTAAATCAACACACTCAGTCCCTCAGTGGTACACGCTGGAGCCATCATGCTAAGTCAACACACTCAGTCCTCAGTGGTACACGCTGGAGCCATCATGCTAAATCAACACACTCAGTCCTCAGTGGTACACGCTGGAGCCATCATGCTAAATCAACACACTCAGTCCCTCAGTGGTACACGCTGGAGCCATCATGCTAAATCAACACACTCAGTCCTCAGTGGTACACGCTGGAGCCATCATGCTAAATCAACACACTCAGTCCCTCAGTGGTACACGCTGGAGCCATCATGCTAAATCAACACACTCAGTCCCTCAGTGGTACACGCTGGAGCCCTCATGCTAAATCAACACACTCAGTCCCTCAGTGGTACACGCTGGAGCCATCATGCTAAATCAACACACTCAGTCCTCAGTGGTACACGCTGGAGCCATCATGCTAAATCAACACACTCAGTCCCTCAGTGGTACACGCTGGAGCCATCATGCTAAATCAACACACTCAGTCCTCAGTGTACACGCTGGAGCCATCATGCTAAATCAACACACTCAGTCCCTCAGTGTACACGCTGGAGCCATCATGCTAAATCAACACACTCAGTCCTCAGTGGTACACGCTGGAGCCATTTTGATCAATCACCTTCAGGTTCCTTCAAGTCAAAACACTACATCATCCTCCACACACATTAGGGACACTATGCTGTGCATACAGTACATGCTTTGATGATCAAAATCTCAACCCGGCACAATATGTCTTACGGCGTAATGTGAGAGTGGATTAGTCATGTCATGTCGTGTCACGACAGGTCCCCACCACACAGAGCACGGGGTAAACAGCATGGCATAAAGACAGCCAGTCAGCCATTCATCATCAAGCTGTCAGAAGGGAAGCATCGCTGCAGCTTGTTCTTCCTTCTCTGGGCTCATGGTGGTTTTGAGCAAAAGCCCGGCTTGCCAAGAAAAATCACCCGTGTTCACGGATCATCTACAAGAGTTCAAGTCCCGGGCAACAGATTCTTTCGGAATACTTGAGGGAAACTTCGCAGGGGAAATGAGGAGCGAATCATTTTGAGGCTCTTCAAGTTTTCTGAAAAGTAAATCCATTACACCTCCAGCATTTCACACTTTCAGGAACGGCTTCAAATACTGTATCTTTACCACCACCTACGCCTGATCTTGGCTCAATCTGCACTGTCGGTCATGCTCATATCTGTTCTGCTATTTTCCACCGCATATTATCTGAGGTATTCCAGTAGTCGGGGGCTGCCAAGTGCAAAGCAGAATGAGGTAAATGGTCACTGGTAATGTAGAAAAGTTCAAGCTGGACAGCTTTGCTTGCTGTTCAGCGGTGATGCATCATTACCCAGCATGCTGTTCAGCGGTGATGCATCATTACCCAGCATGCCGCTGTCTGCGGTGGCAGCAGTTTGCATCGTACCTGGAGCATTGGAAATGGCCGTCAAGGTGAAAGTGCTCAATCTCCTTCTCACTTCTGCAGACAGGCAGCTGGATATAAAATGAGCCACTCACTAATGGCTGCTCACCTGCACTAACATTAGGGCTGGGTTAAAAAAAATAGTAGATATGTCGATATTGAATCGCTATTCGTGTGAAGGAACAAGTATCGATACATAAATCACAGGATCGATCTTTTAAAATGCATTTTAATTTTTTTTTTTAAATAAACATAGGCTATAATGTTGTAGGCTGTGTGTGGTAGTTAAAACATAGTTTCAAGTTGACGTTTACTTATGTTTGTAGTTGAAACAAAAACATAAATACTGTAGGCTACATGTGCATTGTGCATGCACCATGAGCCAGATGTACAGACCTCAAATCTGTTTGCAGTATAATGTTAGTGAACTGGAAATGTTCATGACTTGTATTTTATTTTATTTTATTTTATTTACAAAGCATTTATACTTTATGAAACACTGTTTACAACATGCTGCTGTTCAATGATTCTGTTGTATAGTGGAAATCTATATTTGTTTGGCTTCTCACAAAAGACTGTAAAGAAAGAGACAGAAGACTGTAAAGAAAGCTAAGATGTTGAATGACTATGTTGGTCATGTTTAAATAAAAAAAGAATTACATGATGTAACTGCTTGCTTTATGGTCAATTCTTAATGTAAATATTAATATTGTTTAATAATGCACCAGGTTAGAGGGTTTCTTGTACAATTTACAGCATTAGTTCTTTGAGAATCTCTTCCATTATCAAAGCAAAACTGGTATTGTAACTAAAATATCGATATTGAATCGTATCGGAAATCGTATCGACTTGGGACCTTGTGTATCGGAATTGTATCGGGAAGTCAGTGGCGATACCCAGCCCTAACTAACATAACAGGAATTCTCCGCGATTAGAAAAGCAACTTGACCTCAACAGATGGGGTTGTGAGCACAAAGTAAAGCGTTTGGCTGCTAACACAGGAGCAGCCATCATCACACAGGTAGAAATGATGGCTGGTAACACAGGAGCATCATCATCATCACACAGGTAGAGAGGATCAAAGAGTTCAGCATTAGTTTGAAAAGAGCAGAAGAAAAGAGGATCCTCACCTCTGCAGATGGGGACAGGGAAGTCCCACACTGAGACACCGGCGGCGTTGTTGACACAAGTGAGGAGCGAGTGTCCGTCCAGGATGTAGCCGGTGACGCAGCGGTAGCGGATCTTGTCGCCCACGCTGAACTGTGTTCCATTCAGGATGCCTTTGGGTGGAACGCCTGGATTTCCACAAGAGCTGCTTCGCAACTCTGGGACACGGGAAGAAGGGAAGGCGGTATTGGTTAGAACAATGATATGTGTTATTGTAAAAGATATGCACAAGAACAAGCTTTCTGCCCATTTAGAGTCCAAATAAAGTGATATTGGAAATAGTTTTAGCTAGGGGTGCACCGATCGATCGGCAAGCAATCTGTATCGGCCGATTTTGACCTCAAATATGCGATCGGCTGATTGCCGATATTTTTTTATATTATTATTTTTTTTTATTTTTTATTAAAAAAAAGCCCTATCACTAATCAGGCTTTCCAACGATATAAAATACAATGCCAATGGTATTATTAAAGGGGAGAAATAATCAACCTAAAATAACGTTTCCAAACTTTTTTTCAGGAGTTTATAATATATCCGTGATCGGTGATCGGTAATCGGTGATCGGTCGATGATCGGTTGGGCAGATATTTCCCATAGGCGATCGGTGGCAAAAAAACGTGATCGGTGCACCCCTAGTTTTAGCTTGGCAGGTAATGATCTTAACATGGTGGTAGAAACCATAAACATAAAGCAGGAATACTGATCAACATAAAGCGTGAATACTGAGAACTCTTGAATAAACTACCTTATATCCAGTACTATGTCCGTATGTTGCTAACTAGCCATCGCACATACTGTACTGTAAAAATCACTCCTTATACAGCGCTACAGTAAATGTAGGAAGGGAAGACAGAACAGTCAGACTGGTAGATTGTTTTTGTAGAGTGCATATTTAAAACTTGCTGGTTATCCAGAATTCAAGCTTCTGAGCTGAGCCAGTTTTCCAGATGGGATTAAAAAGTGTCATTCAAAAATATACAGTATTTTATTCACCAAGAAGTTGATGCCAAAGAAATTTGAAATTGTCACATTTTACGTCCTTGTCACCATTGTATTGCTCTCCTTGGGTCAAAATACTTGATAAACAGTTTGCCAATTTACTGAAAGATTTGATAACACTTCATAATAACTGCACACTATTAAGCATTAGTAGTATTATTAGTAGTATTAGTAAATACTTAAAAATGCATCATTTATAAAGCATTATTCATACATTACTAAGCATTAGTAAGTCATTCATAAACACAGTTGTAAATGTTTTATTCCTGATTAATAAAATAATCTAAGGTATAATGTATTTAAAGATTGTATTTAATCTAATTTATAAATGCTTTGTAAGGCATTGTTAGATGATACTGTTAGATGATGTCATAACTACAGTGACACCGCGGTGATGATGCCTCAGTGATGATGTCGACAGTGATGATGTCATATTTATGATGGTGCCACAGTGATGTTGTCGACATGATGATGTCATATCTCTGATGATGTCACTCATTGATGCTTCCACTGATGATGTAATATCTCACCGATGATGTCATATTGCAATATGATGTCATGTTCAAGAGTAAGAGTCAGCTCTGCCAGTCCTCTCTAGTTCGTAAATTCACTCAACGGCCTACTTGCAGTAGCTTCCACCAATCTATCAGTCCAATGGAAAAACACCTGTTGTCCACCTACTTAACCTCATCATTAAACAACATAGTCGTGTATTAACAACTAAAAGCTTGGCTTTATGAAAATGAACGTTGCTGAATAATGTTTGCGGTTGATGATCAATACGACCAAATTAGTCTGATCAAGTCCTGTATTGTTCTGTTCATAGCAATAATACGATTTCCTTCTGCTACAGCCTACAGCTTGTGAGTACTCATGCAGTCAAGTGTAAGTATTATTTTTGATATGTGCCATATGGTTTTTAAGCTAATTATTCTAACTGGCAAGCCAGGAAACAAACAAACAAACACACACACAAACAAAACATTTCTCCTTCTATTAGATCAACTGTATATTCATGAGCATTTTGTTTGTGTTTGTTTCTCTGTGTGTGTGAGTGAGAGAGAGAGAGAGACAGAGAGAGAGAGAGAGACAGAGAGAGAGAGACAGACAGAGAGAGAGAGACAGAGAGAGAGAGAGAGAGAGACAGAGAGAGAGAGAGAGACAGAGAGAGAGACACAGAGAGAGAGAGAGAGAGACAGAGAGAGAGAGAGACAGAGACAGAGAGAGAGAGAGACAGAGAGAGAGATACACAGAGAGAGAGAGAGAGAGAGAGAGACAGAGAGAGAGAGAGACAGAGAGAGAGAGAGAGAGAGCGTGCACATGAATTTGAGGCCCTGATCAGAAAGATGATTTCACAAACAGACACAGCTGTGAAGTCACATTTTCAAATGTTCCTTTCCAGGAATCATTTACTAATCACATTACTAATCCACTTTACCGTGCAGATGCACATATCCAGATCCCCCATATGCATGATCTCTGATGAATGCAATATTAATGCCCAGCCATCAACTGGCGGCTGTTTATGAGCAAGATTAAATAGCAACACAGACGACGACGGGTGGAAAATGGGAGAAAAGGGTGAAATACAGAGTGTATGATCCAACACACCTGTGGTTAGGATTAACAGAGAGAGATTACCCTCAACTGCAAGTGAAAACCAGTTTACAAAATACAGGAGTGAGGGGGTTTAAGAGTAAATACACACGCTCTCATACCAGAAATAACAATGGCATGAATGTTATCTGCATATAGCATACATAGAAAAATATAACGAATGCTCTGCTACATAGTTGTTTTTTTTGGACGCACAATATAAAAGCGTTTTGACTAGGGGTGGGGGGGGGGATCGATACACCATAGTATCGCGATATTTTGCCTGACGATATTGTATCGATATTTGGACGCCAAGTATCGATATAATTTTTTAGCTTTTGTTTCTTTTGCAGGCCATGCCATGCCAGGCCACTGGGCATCTGCCCAAAGTGCCCGATGTTGCAGTGCGTGCCTGCAGTGGCATATTGAGTCCAGAGAAGCTTAATAATGTAGCCTACATGTGGGGCAAAAACAAAACAAAACAAAAAAACTGCATGTTTTACTTCCGATGAGGTCAAGGAAAAGGTAGGAAAAGGAGTTAGTAATATATAGAAATATCGCAATATTCAAAATATCACAATATTCAATATATCAATATCGGCGATATCGCAATACTATCGCATCGTGACTCAAGTATCGTTTTAGTATCGTATCGTGGGCATCTGGTGATTCCCCACCCCTAGTTTTGACCCTGCTTGACTGTTTTCCAGTGCAGCCATGTGCTCTACTGTCCCCTCCATGGAGCTGTGGCACGGCCCAGCAAACATCTCACCCTGGGAGTTGTGGCGAGCCTGTGAAATTCAAATACATTTTGTTTGAAAGATCACATTGGTGGAGCTCAACAAACTGTGACTCGCCACATCAAAGGCTATTGAAATATCTACAAACTCCCGCACGGAGCACGGAGCCTTTGGAGTTGGCCGAAGAGAACGCCGGTGTGATATTCAGCCACACACCGCTGAGTTGAAAACATCAGCATGGAGCACATCCACGGCAGACGGGAAATCATCTGGTCACGGATGGGCGTCGCATGCAATCGGAGGTCATTAAGAACTCTCCATGAGCAAGTAAAAAATACATTTTCACAAAGCCTTTCACCACAACACAAGCCATTAGCTCCAGATTAAAACGCTTTACTATGAACAGGACGCGCGTGGTCACTGGAGTATAGCAAATGGAAAGTACACTTCAACCATTTCATATCAACCCATCCTCTGCATCAGCTGTGAGATGTGAATGCACAAAGAAAAGCTGCCTGATGAGCTGAAGGGATTGAGCAGGGTCCTGGTATTCCTTACTTCATCACTAGAGGTCTGGGAATTGGAAATCCGATGCCGGTATGAAGGAAAACAAGGTCAGTGTCGTGCCTCAACCTGATATCTCCAAACATTTAAAAGGTCCTATCTGGAAGTTCTAACTATTACTGACACCGGTGGGCGTTAGAGTAACTGCAGGCAGCGTGTGAACGAGCTGACGGGTCACTTGTCACTTGAAAACGGCACCCTGGACAATTTATCGGTCAGATCAGCCTCGAGATGCCCAGGAAGGATTCTGGATGAATTATCGAACGTTATTGTGGCATGTTTGGCCGTGTTTTGGCTTACATTGGCTGCGGGGAAATGGATAGGATATTCACGTTACCGTGAGCCAGGAACTACCCTGCTTCCCCTGTATGTACGATACAGTGTACCATGTTTCGTTTTTTAAGTTAAGGAACGGCGCATCATTGGTAATAGAAAACACTTTGTGAACGTTTATTTTCCGGGCAAACTTACGGATAGTACCTTTAAGGAAGTGGGCAAAATTGATTGTTTTTACAATGCACACTTATCAATGGCTTGGTTCTGATTTCTAGAGGACACTAATAAAGTTCTAATGGAGTTTCAATCAAGAAGACTAATGATGAACATTTACTGTTCCGTATTCACTTCTCGTTTCATCCCACCTTCATTCCTCGCTCAGAATAAGCCTGTCAACTTCCGACATGAATTGAATAAGCAGCTGTTTGCCAGCCAGCTGGCCTCAACTATCCAGTGGCATAGAGACACATCTTCACACACCTCCATTGTAAGCGTCCATGGTACATCCTGATTTACAAGGCATTGCTTGATAAGCTTCCTGCTACATCCGCTTCAAACTATATCTGATTTGTTTCCCACAGGATTTTGAGAATTTGTGGTGGGGGACCGCAGACCCCCTAGGGGGGTGCGGGGGCATGCCCCCCTGCGAGATTTTTTTAAACATTTTAAAGTAAAATGCATGAATTTGGTGTACTTTGAGAAAGCTTAAGAGCAAAATGAAAAGGCTAGATCTATGAAGAACATGTCATCATTACTGTGCTGTGGGTTTACAATGACAAACTAAATTTCTCCCTATAGGTCAGGGATACTCAACTTGCTTTGCCACTTTCGTGAAATGATAGAAGGCGAGGGGCCAGTTAATAAACAAACAATATACATTTTTCTGTAGCGGATTGTAGGTTTTTGGGGTGTCAGCTGGAGTTTAGGCTGATGGTGTTGTGCACACCGGATAGTTAGTTAGGTTAAGTTAGTT
Source organism: Poromitra crassiceps (assembly GCF_964638095.1). NCBI lineage: Eukaryota > Metazoa > Chordata > Actinopteri > Beryciformes > Melamphaidae > Poromitra > Poromitra crassiceps. Next base: position 18,004,209 of record NC_139641.1, read on the forward strand.
GGGTTAAGTACATACATAAGTGCCTGGGTAGCGAGCAGATGGCGGTATTTGACAATTTAGCAGCTAAATCATAGATTATTGAAAGATATTCCATATTCCAGACTGAAATGCTATAACAGAAGTATTGGCCAGAATGACATGAACATTTATTGGACACTTATTCAGCGGATATCTTGCATGTTGCGTTCAGGTGCACTGTAAAAAAAATAATAATAATAATTTGGGTCAACATCTTATTGTGGCGGTCAAAATATTATTGTGGGGGCCCGCCACAAATTCCTTTATGTATGGGAAACACTGGATAGAAAACAACCTCAATCTTAGATCCAACACCTGGTTGCGTCTTGAAGTAGCCCCAGTGCGAACTGAATCTGGTAAAATAAACTTCTCTTATTTTGGCCCCTGGTCCTGGAATGACCTGCAGTCCAGTCTTACATTGGCCTCTCTGGTTTCTTTATCAGGTTTCAAACAATACCTTTCTGAATCCCTAGCCTCTACTTGCTCCTGTTTTGCTGCATAATTCTTATATTTAGGTCCTTTGCATACTGTCAAAACAAGGAAGCCATTGAGAATTGGCGAGAAGAAAAATGTGGATCTAGCTGTCAAGGAAGTAAGTTGGAGTGTTCATCTTCCGTATATACGATCTTTTTGTGCAACCATGCACGTGACATAGGAGAACGCCAGGATTGGAGGGGGGGTTTCTGTTTTCCCCCGTTTTGGGCGTGGTTTCTGAATGATGACGCGTTACGCAGTGTCTCTATACCAACAAGTTATCTAATGAATATATATTACTTATTATTTAGACCATTTTAACTTGACAACATCAACTTTCTAAATTGGCCCTAGCCAATGCGACTAGATTTTACGTATTGGCGAGTGACTCTCAGAGGCTGTCCGCCACATGCTGAGTAATGTTTGTACCATCTGTGGTTTCTCCTCTCCTTATCACATCTGCCTGCTGTGTCTGAATTTCACAGAGGTGGGAGCTGAGCACTCCTAAACTCACACACACACACACACACACACACACACACAAATCAGCCATCCACCGTCTAAGGGTGTCTGCCCACTATAAGCGATACATTTGCATGGAGTCGCCTTCGGCGTGTTAAGCCCTGCCCCGCTGGTCTCTTGGTGCTGCAGTTAATAGCAGGAAATAGCAACAGGCCGTCTCGGTTGAGTGATTCGCTCGAAACCCAAATTGCATCGGGCTTAATAATTTGTCTTTGTCAAAGTGGACTTTTAATTGTTCTACTACCACTTTTTCAAAAACTTTGGAGACAGCTGGTAATACTAACTAAACTTTGGAGACAGCTGGTACTGTAATACACTAATTGGCCTATAGTTGCTAACTTCCTGTCGGTCACCCGATTTAAAGATAGGGGTCACAATGGCAGATTTCAATGAAGATGGAAAGACAGACTCGTTCAAGGATTGATTTATAATGTGCGTTATAGGGGGGGGGGGGGGCCAGACCATATAATCTTTTTAAAAATGCAGAGTTGTGCTGAGTTCTTTGTTTAAGTTTCTTGGGGCCGTTTTGACTCTTTCTGTCTTTATTTGTGGTTTCCAGTGTGGCCAGGCCCGTAGCCAGGGTTTGAGAAATACTGAGGTCATTTTAGCGCGGTGTGGGGGGCCCAGGGGGGGGCTGTGCCCCCCCCCCCCCCCCCGTTTAGAAAATGTTGTCCATTTTAAAGTCAAATGCTTTAATCTGGTGTACTTTGAGAGCAAAATTAAGAGGCTAGATCTATAAAGAACTACAGACATGTTAGATTAATATCCTCTTTACTGTGCTGTTGCTTTAAAATGATTAAAAAAAAAATTATATTCTGCATACAGGTCACATGGCAGAATACTGCTCAATTAAATACAATGGCCCATCTACACAAACATCACTTAAAGGGGAGTTACTTACCCATTCACTTCAATAGAACTGTCCCCAAAGTCTAGCCCCAATCTAGCCTCAATGTTAAATTTTAACGTTGTGGTGAGTTATGTCTCTTTCTTCTATATAGCACACAGAGAGGAAGCAAATTGTTGCATTTCTGATCAACTGTCACATATCATGTTATTTATGAGGGCTTTAAAACATCAATGACAGATGAATAGATCTGGGGGCCGGGGCTATATATATTTTTTTTTTGGGGTGAAAATACCGAGGTCATGACCTCGGTGTCCTCAATGGTAGTTACCAGTGTGGCAAGAGTAAACAAAGAATGGGGTATATTATCAATTTCTTGCTGGGGCAGGCAAAGATGGCTGTGTACAGGAGTAGGAAGAGGAAAGTAGACGCAGACGTCCAAGTAGGCCTTGTCATCTTGTTTAAGGCTTTAGTTAGGGCGAGAATATCCAAAGACTATGAGTACTACAGAAAAATACAGGATCTAGGCTTGTTTCAGAGCAAGTTGTGCTTGGAGGAAGCTGTGTGCAGGCTGGAGGGACGAGAGTTGTTTTTTTATGTATGATTTTGTGTATGATTGTCCATGACTGCATTGATTTGTGCTGATTGGTTTTGTTGACTGCTGTTTGGATTGCAATGGTTTTGATTGGTTTTGTTTGTGCTTTGTTTTTCTGACTGTTTTTCGGGTTGTGAAAGTCTTGTTTGACTTCTGCCTTGCCCTGATTAATTGATGATCTACATGTTGTAGGTAGAGTGCTTAAAGGACGGCTTTACCGTGGGGAATATGAATATATATTAAATCTCACGCCCCTAAGGTTTTAGAATCCGTTGAAATTTTTGAAATTGGAGCTTCACTGCCTGACCTATCAGGCATCTCTCACATATTTTAGGGAGGCCGGATGACGCGTTACGCGTCACCCGGCTTCCCTCCCCGCTTGCGGAACTTGAGCGCCTATGAACTACAAGTCTTGTGAGCCATGGTCCCGCCTCTAGAGGTCCTCCATGCCCCTTCAGAGCTCTCGACGAAAAGCAAAAGGCAGCCATCTTGTTCAACCGCTTAGCATACTGTAGCTAGGTTAGCTTTCCATAGCTCCTTGCCAAGAGACCATATCTCTGGAACGGAAGCACCAAAAGACACGGGACTGGCGGCATTGGAAAGCTCGTCAAATTTTACATCTAGTAGTAGGTGAGTTCAAGTAAGGAAATCAACGCTGAGCAATGTACCCATTTTTGCACATTTTTACAGAAAATAGTTACAACATCAGATGCGCGTAACTCCTACGAAAATGCCTTAAAATGCATGAATTTTTTTTTATGAAGACATCTCCCGACATATATACATCGGTTTAAATTTGGTGCAATTTGGTGCAATTTTATTTTCGATTTATTTTCGATTTTTTCTTGTTCTCTTGTTTTATTGTCAAAGCCTTCTTCTTCTTCTTTGAGTTTTATGGCGGTTGGCAAACATATATGTGCATTACCGCCACCTACTGGAGTTTGATATCAGCCAAATGCCTGAGGGGTGGGCATGTAAACGAAGGCCACGCGAGCCCAGTGCATTGTGGGAAATGTAGTATTTCGGGTCCCCGCACCCGCCCCTCCCCTCCACCACCCCCCCCCCCCCCCCTCCACACAGAGTGGATTTCTGGTGATATCTCTGGCGGGAAACAACCAATTTCAAAAATTTCAACGGATTCGAAAACCTTAGGGGCGTGAGATTTAATATATATTCATATTCCCCACGGTAAAGCCGGCCTTTAATAAAGGCTTGTTAAAACTCAAACTCTCTCTCCCTCTCTCTCAAATGAAAATAAACTAACCCCTTGCTGCCTACAACACAATCCTACAGCCAGAGGCGGAACTCACCATCTTCGGCTGCTCCTCTTTGAACTTCCCTACAGCTGTGCAACAGTCTCTTGACACTGGGGACAACTGTTGCCAAGAGACTCATTCTGAAGGAGTGGAAGTCCTCCTCTCCCCCCCTCTTTTCGGGTATGGCTGATGGACATGATTTCTGTTATACAGATGGAGAGACTCAGGTCCCTGAGGACCAACTCGCTTGGGATGTTCTCAACTATCTGGGAAGCGTTTCTGGCCCACTTTGACGAGGTTAAGAATGACAGGTGACTGAGGTTGGGGGTGATGGTTGGCTTGCCCGGCTGGTGTCTTGTGGAGCCCTTGCGTGAGATCCCAAGCACTTTATCTATTACATACATAAGCGCCTTGAGCAGCTGGTACCACATTGCAATGTTCAATGTCAATGTATGCCTTTTTTTTGTTTTTTGTTTTTCCCTGTGTCTGAGCCTGTCTGTCTTGTATTGTCTCGTGTATTGTATTGTTTAATACAAAATTGAAAATAAAATATTGGGTGGAAAATCTAACCCCTTGCTGCCTCCCAGGTGCAACAGTAGTACCCTCACTCTCTCTCTCCCTATATAGGTTGAGGCCACGTCTCGTCATAGACGCTGGTTTAGCTGGCTCAGCCTGGCTGGGGGCATGGTCAGGGTGGGGTAAAAACCCCGTTCTATGCAATCAGCAAAGTTAGAATTTAGCCCAGCCCAGGCAGACACGATCGGGGATTTAACCACCACAGTAAACGCACATCTGAGCAGACGTCTTGTGTTCTGCTCTAGAACCCCCAAACCTGTAGTTTAGAGCTGCAGCACCGTCTTTTGGTGAGTTCAGCCCATGAGATATATGGGCGGTTTTACCCCACTCGCGCGCCAGCCATTTAACATTTTGTGGGCGTTCCCAGACATGCGGACTGTCTCTATGAGCTATAGTTTTGTAGTTATAGTGTTAGTATTAGCCTATTACAGTAAATGTACTACAATTAATGGTTGTCTTAGTGTCGTGTTGTTGGTGTTATTAGCATTAGTGTTTGTCTTCACATTAATTACATATTAGTATTAATGTTACGGTTAGTGATAGTATATTTACATATATGTAACCTGTGTTTTTCCCCACATGTGCACAAAGCGATGTCACCAACGTGAGTGGCACTGCAGCCTGCAGCCACTTCAGCCATAACCACAAAATTACAAAATGACTTTCAAACAAACTGTTAGAATATAACGAGAGATGTTCGCGAGTGTAGAAAGCCCCGTGAAGTAGCGTGGAAAGCCGTCCTCCTTGTTTTGGGTCTGTTGCTAGGCAGAGCGAAACGGTTTATGGCAGCTGTAAACCGTTGCTAGGCAGAGCGAAATGGTTTACAGCCGTAGCAACAGACCAAAAAACAGCTTTCCTCGCTACTTTCTGCTCTCACGAACATCTCTCGTTATATTCTAACAGTTTGTTTGAAAGTATTTTTGTAATTTTGTGGTTATGGCCGAAGTGGCTGCCGTAAACCGTTTCGTTTCACTTCCTGATCTGCCCGGCCCGCACACAGACTATAATCATCAAGACAGCAGTCGCCAATTCACTCGCCGTTGGTCTCATCTACTATTAGAGGTAAGATGTGAGGCATCGATATTCAATTTAGACTGTTTAATAACAATTGAAAATCTTTCTCGTAGTTACTTTAAAAAAGGGAATCTGGTTCTTTGTCTTTTGTCGTTGTGTTTTTCACTTTGTGGTCTGGGCCACATTTTCTCCAAGAAAAAGTGTATCATTTCAGCAATTAGGCTATATATTTGAACAGACATATAGAAAAATGATCAGTCATTCACTGCGATAATCATGACTTTCAGGCAGCTGTGCACGACAGAGCTGTGTGAACAAACAAAAGACCTGCTCTGGCAACAAGCAAATGTTTGGAGAAACTCACCCAAGGTCAGTAATTAAAAAGTAATGTAATTATAGCAGCACTGACTTCATGCCCTTTGGAGGATGGAAAGTCATACCTAATAATGACTCTGACAGACGGGCCCTTCAATTAATTCCCAGGATGTGTGGCTGATCTTTGAAGCACTTGATTCAGATAAGGCATTATATTATGATATATATATTAATTATAGATTAATAGATTAATTAATAGATTAATATATTATATTATATAAGGCATTACAAATACAAGGAAAATCTAAGCCTAAACTGCAGCTAACCCTATTGGGAAAAAAGAGAATGACTTTGACTAACAGCCTGCGTTTCCCCCCTTTATGAGGGGGTTGGAAGAATCCCCTAAAGAAATCAAGTGTTTTAGATACAGCCTCGCCCTGAGCTAACGAGTGCGCCTGACTGCTAACCTTGCTTGCAAGATGGATATAACCTCGCAAGATCAAAAGAGATTCTCTCGACGTAATCCATCTTGATATGCACAGGCAGTTAAGATGATTGGCTCAGAAACCCGAACCATGGCCGGCTCGTCGAATCAGCGGCAGCCTTAGGCGGGCTTTCTGTGTGACGCTACTGAGAAGCGTCTGGGCAAGTAGTGGGTACATGGTCTTTGTAGTTCTTTTCACTCCGCCGCGGAAGCGAAAGGTAGCGAGGCTATCGTAGATGCAGCAATAACTTCAGTTATTTCTCAACTGGACAGCATTTCCAAAATATCAAAACGTTTATTAATCCAATCTAATTATTAATCGCTCATGCGTTAGTTTGTGGAAATTCCCGTGCAATAATCATAACTCTGGCCCCAGCCCACATCACTCTAGCCGGAGCACATGTTAGCCTACATTAGCTTCCACAAAACACACACACACAAAGCTGCGCAAAAGCGCTTTACGTTCTTATACGGAGATAGCGAGGCAGCATAGTAAATAAACACACGTGGCACTGCGCTCCATTTTCATCAATGAACTATTAATAGCGCAAGGGACGGCCAAACACTCCTGGCCGCTGTTAGCCGCTAATTAGCAACAAACATTTCAACAGGTCCTCCGGCCGCAAACGTTACGTCAGAGGCATGGCGATCTGATTGGTTGAAGTTAACACGCAACAGCGGTGATAGACAGATGGGTCATCCAATCACCTGCCAAGTAGCTTGGAAAAAGTGCCCGCCTCCGTCAGCGGGTTGGATTACTGCATTCCCAGATGGACTGGTTTAGTGAAACGTAATGTGAATGACTGCAGGACCCTGAATAAATTGTTGATATAGCTCAACCTTGAGAAAACAGGTGCTGGGAAACACAGAGGGGGCTGCCTGCTGCTAAACTTCATGATACCCCGTAAACTGATTTGACGATGAGCGCGCAAAACAAATGCAAACGACGCTAATGCTGGAGGAGCACTGTTAACCTTGAAAAGCATCTCTATCCCTCTAACCCAGGGGTTGTCAATTATTTTCCCCGGGGGGGCCACATGAGAAACCCAGATTGTTGCCAGGGGCCAAAGAAATATTGTCATGCCGTAACCTCTAATTTTGTCACTAGATTAAATGATAGAAAACATACTGTGTGCTTATTCTTCAGCATTTATTATATTGAAAATCACTCAAAACAGCCAATTGATGTCATCTTGTTTGATTTTTCTAGCTTCATAAGTCAAATGGTGTGGTTTGTCAGAACCATCATGAGGTGCTTCTGATGTCCAGGTCTGCTCTAACACATCTTCAAACTAAAGCCTGGTTCAACAAGAAACATCACAGCAAACAAACGTCTCATCCTGCATCTCGAGTCTCTCGACCAATCAGAGAAAGCTTCGGGCCACTCAGGTTGCAGACCTCTACTCAGAACGGTGTCAGCCAGATGGCGCCAAAGTGAAGGATGGGTTTATTCTAATCTCACTATCATAATAAGGCAGAGGGGTTCCGCGCGGGACACGCGAGCTAGAAATGAGCACGCGAAGTGTGCAATATTTCTAGTTAACTCATTCACCGCCAGTTTAGGACTGCCAATATTTAGCACAGGCCAAAGATTTTCATAATTGTTGGTCATCTTTCAAGACCCACAGTAAATTATCTATTAGCACCAGAGTGATTTGCAATACCTCAAAATGAAGATGTACGTCTCTGGGTTCACCAGGAAAAAAAAAGTGAGCTTTTAGCATGTTCTGTACTCTACTTATAGCCATTTATATACACCCTGTTTTCCCCCAAAATGTCTCTCTGAGAAAAGAAATTGCAGAAAATGGCATTTATGTATTTATGCACACAATCTCATGCAGAACTCGCTCTCAATTATTTTATTTTGAACTGTATTGACATCAGACATGTAAATATTATTTGTTAGGACACAAATGACAAAAAATATATATATATATATATATATACACATGAAGTGCTTTTTTTTTACATTCAACAATACAGTTTACTCGGTGTGAGTGAGTGTGCAGACAGACAGACAGACAGACAGACAGACAGACAGATACACCGACAGACAGACAGACAGACAGACAGACACACACACACACACACACACACACACACACGATCCCCCTTTTAGATTTCTAACCCCACATAGGATAAGCAATAACCACGCCCTGTGGCGCTGGGATTGGCCAGGAGCAACACTGGAGGGCACGCAGCCCAGCGATTACATGAACCAACTGAATAGCTCTTGAGAAAGGACAGCGGGCTGCTCTGACTCCCGCTTCTGCCTTGTGCCTTGCTGTTGTGTGTTTATTTTGCACCCGTCCTCGTCCATGTCTCCCTGTCATATCTTCCCTGCTATCTGATCGTTCCCGTTTTCCCCTCGGCTATTCAACACGTCCTCACCGCCCTCGCAAACTGATCGATCATTTCCTCATTCCTCCGATGATCAAACACATCTCTTGATTACTTTCTCCCGGCTGGCACAGAGGAAGTCGACTCCAGCTCGTGAAGCGCGCCGAGGCGCGTTTCAATGGCGTTTCTCCTGTCTGCACAAGGAAGCGTTACCAGTTTTCTGCTTTTCCTCCTGCTCAATTTCAAAACAACAGCTGCGGTATGTGTTTGTTCACGTGTTGTCTTAGATGATAGGGACCTGATACCATGTGACAGGCTGGGGAAGTGGGGAACTACGCCCTGCAGTAATAAAAACAAAAACACGTCAAACACGTCATTGGCGGGGAGGGCTATTTCTGATAACACGTCAAAGACGTCATTGGCGGTGAATGAGTTAATACAATAGATCCTTGCACCTGAGCTTATATTTAACACATTCACTGCCAGCAGTTTTTTTTTACTGTAGGTAGCCTCTGCCAAGGTTTTTTTTTGAGGATTCTGGCTCATCTTTCAAGAGCCGAGGATTATTTTCTACTAAAATATGAACACAAAATATCTCAAAAGAACTAATAGAATGTGTGCTTTCTCTGTCTAAAAGAGTTAGTTTGTAGAGTTAGTAGTTATGTAGGCATTAGCAGTTGAATACAGCATGGTTTCAGCGTCTGAAAATTTAAGCTGAGATAAATGGCTTTTTGTGAAATTCGATAGAACAGTCACTTTAACCATTTATTTTTGGCGTAAGACGTCAGACATCTAAACAATAGTTTTGAACAGTAATTTCCTCCATAGCAGCACCCTCACCCCCCTCTCCTTCAAACTCCTCCCTCCGTGTGTGTTCTCCTCCTCCCTCCGTGGCTCTGCAGCGGTACAAGCGAGGCTCTGCCTGTCTGTGCTGCCTGGCTGCTGGCGGCCGCTCTTTGGGCGAGTCTGCATGGGGCTCGTTCGTTTCGGTTGTGAGCTCAGCTGGAATGAAGCTGCGTGCGATTGTGGGCTTTCTGCCGGTGTTTCAAAGTGTGTTGCACCCATAATCTATTATGCAAATTTGCAATCCCCCACCGCCAGCTCCCAGCGCGATAATGCGCGAAAGCGAAAGTGTTTTCGCCAATCCATTTTACAGTATGAGAATGGTTTCCTCGCGCGTTCCCCTGCAGTTTTGGCTCGGCTTTTTCTAGTCTGGAGAGCACTGTCGACATTTAGTGGGTCGGTGGAATGGGTTGTACACGTTAGGTGGCTCCCATATTTTTATAGGAGACGTGGGGGGCGTTGATCCACGTCCCACCGTCAATTTTTTTTTTTTTTTTGACGAGTTGACTCGTCAACGGCAGTCAACCGTTGGATTTTTTTTCTCTTCGACGGCAGTGAACGTGTTAATCACACTATTCACTATTTAGTGAAAGCATGTTTTAATTTAGGCACAGACATCCCATTTATTTTTAAATCTACCTGGTTTGCGCCTGCCTGTCTGACTCACCCCCTTAAATCTGGGGGTGAGCCTTTATTTGTTTGGCAAAACCAAGGATTAAAAGCTAACTACAGAGCGAACTCTTCTCTTTACTCTTCACTTTAACAATGTCACAGCTGCTACAACCCACAGGCTCGTCAATGCTTTTCCATTATGCTATATGGCCATATGCTAGTTTTCCACCTAGCCTTGTTTGTGTTTTTTTTTTCAGATTTTCCCACATTTTCTCATCTAATTATCCTTGGGCAATTTATCCCCATGCTGCCCTATAGGCTGCTTCAGTCGCTGCTCCACCCTCTGCCGATCTGGGGAGAGCCGAGACTAGCACCATGCTAGTGGGAGGATCACGCTATTCCCACCAGTTCCCTGCCACCCCGACCAGGCGCCCCGGCCGACCAGAGGAGGCGCTAGTGCAGCGACCAGGACACACAGCCCCCAATCCGGCTTCCCACCCTCGGGCACAGCCAATCGTGCCTGTACGGACGGCGCCCAACCAAGCCGGAGGTAACACATGGGTACGAACTGGCGACCCTCGGCTGGGTTAAAGCAATGACGCCCGTGAACAGTGAAGAGGCTACAGCAGTGGGCCTCAGCCATCATAACACAAGCCCCTATGAAGGTTTGACCTTTGACTCATTCACACCCAGCGGGAGCATGACAGGCTTACATTAGCCCTCCTCACAGAGGTAGACAGGCTTACATTAGCCCTCCTCACAGAGGTAGACAGGCTTACATTAGCCCTCATCACAGAGGTAGCGTGTGAGTTATGGGAACTAAATAAACGAGGTAGATTTCTCTCTATTTATTTCACCTGTATATCTAATGACTTAGTAGAAGAAGATAGAAGTATGACGGAGTGGCGCTGTTTGCAGCACACTTTCCCCACAGGGGGGCGCTGTGTAGACGGCCTCGTCTGCCTGGGTGCTTTCCTAGCTGGATGGCTGACTATAGAGCTACCGGCCTGCCTGGCTGGCTTTTCATGCGGGAGGGGGATAAGAATATTGGCTGAACCTACATTAGATCACAAGGAGGCACAGCAAACTGGTAAGCAACACACGGACACACACACCTAGATTCTGCATTGACAGAAAGGGAGAAATTATGAAAAGATTCTCAAATAGAATAAAATTGGAAAATGTATGTTTTATGGGTCAGTTGTCCTACAAAGATTCGGTGCAAGTACATCCAAGCAGGTTTTCAATAGTCGTTGCAATGTTTGCGTTGCAAATACACAACCTTCAACAAAGGGCAAACAGATAACATTATCCACAGCTACATGACCAGTAGGCAGCAGAAGTATACATTTTATTTTCTTCCATTGTCAATCAAACTACTCAACACAACAGTAAGAGATGATGCACAACACTCCAGTGTTTCATATTCTCTAGGGCAGCGGTGCAATATTAACTTTTTCATTTCAAACTATTTGGGGGGATGGCTAATGTTTCTTTGTAAAGGGCTGGTGCAATATCACATAATCTTGGTATATGTTTCTTTTTTTTTACGTATAAGGATAGTGGCATTGACTGTTACATGTAGTTTGATTGGACTGTGTGCGTGTGTGTATGTATGTGTATAGATAGTATTCTGTTACATCACCACACGGCCATCTTGGTAGGAAAACAACAGGTGATTGTGATCAATTAACAGGTGATTACAATCAAGTGACACTTACAGCCAATGAGCTGTGTGTACAGAGAGCTCCAGGGATGATGTATTTGTGTAGGCTGAATCTGGAAGTCCCGAACTTCCTGGTTCTTCACTGTTTCTGTCTATGGGATTTTTGAATGGGTTTTTGGCGCGATGCTTCAAATAATGTCTGTGGGCAACGCAAGTTTAATCAAACGCGAACCAAGGTTCAGCGGGATAATCTTCACACATGAGGACCACTTTCATGAGTTTTGAAGCGTAACTGCGAGCCCTAGAGGTAAAAAGCTTGTGCTAAGCTAATCCAGAACTACACACAGTGTTGCATAGGCGTCCACGCATTGATTGCGAGAGAAAGAATTTCCGCGTTCACTCGTGATGACATATAATATCCGCGTCGACATTGTAGTCTCATTTAGCCGTTTGCTATAGCCACCCTTTTAACGGCACATAAAAGCTTCAAAACTCATAAAAGTGGTCTTCATGTGTGAAGATGATGTTACTAAACACTGGTTCGCGTTTGATTAAGCCAGCGTTGCCCAGAGAGATTATTAGAAGCATCGCGCCAAAAACCCATTCAAAACTCCCATAGGCGAAAACTGTGAAGAACCAGGGCTGTGATTTCCGGACTCGTTCCTGGAGCTCTCTATATGAGTCTATGTATTATGAAGCCCCCTACTGTTGTTCTCTGGAATGCCCAAGACAAATTTCTCCTAAGGGAGACAATAAAGCCTAATCTAATCTAATCTAATCTAATCTAAGTAGCCTATCTCTATCCCTTTTATTTTATTTTTTATTTGCATTTATAACTCATTGAGTGCCAATGACGACTTTAGTCGTCAATTGCTTTAGTAACGTTGAGTGCCAATGACGACTAAAGTCGTCAATTGCGTTTTTTGACGGTGGGACGTGGATCAAAGCCTAATATATCTCCTGTAAAATTTTGGGGCATGTTGAATGTGTATAACCTATTTTACCGACCCATTAGGTGGCGATAGTGCTCTCCAGATTAGAGGAAGGTCCGAAAACAGCAGGAAAAACATCCGTGATCAAAGAGAAACCACTCATGCTGCAGCCAGAGCCATATAGATGGCTCTGACTTGCAGCTGATGTTGGCTGCGAACAGCAGTCAATCCGCGCACACAACTGAGCCCCTCTGCCTCTGTCTGTCTGTCTGCATAGTTTCTTCACACGATTAGCCGCCAGAAAGGCAGCACCCGACGCCGAAGGGCCAAACCTTTCCCTGCAGTCCGGTTTGGCATTTCCTTGTCGCGCTGGGAGCCGGCGCAAAAAAAGCGGAGCGCTCCGAAAATAGACTGGGTGCGTGTGGCTGTGTGTTAGTGTGGGGAGGAGTTTGCAGCTGAGGGGGGGAGAGGGGGGTGGGGCACGCAGGCACCACACAACTACACCACGTCACTACATCAGAAAATATTATCTTCAGACTCAGTGAATGTGCTTAGGGTTAGTGCAAAAGGCGGAATAACTCAGCTTCTAATTTGAAAAGTGTCTTTTTGCTCAAAACAGCCTATCTTCTCCGGCTCATAACTAAAGAACGGAAAATGGGATCAATAAACTTTTTTTTGCAGATGATAGAAGAGAGTCTCATCGTTCTTTGTGCGTGTTCGGTGTTTACATATATCACACAATATTCTGTGGGCCTCGAGAAATCACTGAAAACGCTCTGAAACTCTGGCACTGGGAGCGTCCGTTCTCCAAAAGTGGCTGGCACTCAATGAGTTAAAAAGAGAAACAGACAGAAAGTATGCAATATAACAAACAAAAGAGAGGAAACAAAACAACAGAAAAGGAAAAAAGAACAAGAAAGAAAATAGACAAAAAGCGAGGAATCCAAATAGAAAATGGCGATGTGAGGTGTAGGTGTACTTTATGTGGACTATGTGTGACTCATCAGAGAGAGTTAACAGATGATACATGTTTGGCAATATTGATAACATTTATTATTGGTAGTGTGACAGTATGGAGGGTGAAGGTGATTTGAGTGTCTGTTAGAATTCTGTTGGAAGTATAACAGGGTGCAGGGAGAGAGAGAGTATAACCTACAGGGTGCAGGGAGAGAGAGTAGAACCTACAGGGTGCAGGGAGAGAGAGAGTATAACCTACAGGGTGCAGGGAGAGAGAGAGTATAACCTACATGGTGCAGAAAGAGAGAGTATAACCTACATGGTGCAGAGAGAGAGTAGAACCTACAGGGTGCAGGGAGAGAGTAGAACCTACAGGGTGCAGGGAGAGTGAGGGTAGAACCTACAGGGTGCAGGGAGAGAGAGAGTATAACCTACAGGGTGCAGGGAGAGAGAGTATAACCTACAAGGTGCAGAGAGAGAGTATAACCTACAGGGTGCAGGGAGAGAGAGAGAGTATAACCTACAGGGTGCAGGGAGAGAGATAGTATAACCTACAGGGTGCAGGGAGAGAGTATAACCTACAGGGTGCAGGGAGAGAGAGAGTATAACCTACAGGGTGCAGAAAGAGAGAGAGTATAACCTACAGGGTGCAGAGAGAGAGAGATAGTATAACCTACAGGGTGCAGGGAGAGAGAGAGTAGAACCTACAGGGTGCAGGGAGAGAGAGAGTAGAACCTACAGGGTGCAGAGAGAGAGAGAGAGTATAACCTACAGGGTGCAGGGAGAGAGATAGTATAACCTACAGGGTGCAGGGAGAGAGAGAGTAGAACCTACAGGGTGCAGAGAGAGAGATAGTATAACCTACAGGGTGCAGGGAGAGAGAGAGTAGAACCTACAGGGTGCAGAGAGAGAGAGAGAGTATAACCTACAGGGTGCAGGGAGAGAGAGTATAACCTACAGGGTGCAGGGAGAGAGAGAGTAGAACCTACAGGGTGCAGAGAGAGAGAGAGAGAGAGAGTATAACCTACAGGGTGCAGGGAGAGAGATAGTATAACCTACAGGGTGCAGGGAGAGAGAGAGTATATACATTTATAAACAAAAGTACATACCTGGAGTTTTAATTTTTTTTTTTTTAAATAGCTGCTGATGGTTCCAATCTGTTAGAGAATGTCGCCAACCTGACAAATTTATTTTGTATGATGTGAATTGTGTGAAGACTGGAGATGTATGTTCTTGCTTACGATATTGCCGTACAATAGGTATAAATCAAACTGTAATAGAGGGTTAATCGACATGAATGATGAACCATGCTGGATAGTTTTCATAATCATCCCTTGGAAAGCTACTGGTTTATTTGGCTGGGGGGGATGGGAGGGTTGGGGGCTGGGGGGGTCATCTCCAGTTTAATACATGCAGCTGCGTGGTGAGAAGGTGAAGGTTGCAGTGGTAACCTGACAGTGATGGCAGACAGCATTCCAACGTACTTGACAATAGATTGACAGGCCGACGAGGAGTGATACTCCATCTGGCCGCGTCCTTCACCGTCTCCTTCATACGCATGCAGATTCAAAGCCACTTAACTGCAGTCATGATTCGATCATCTCCCAGAGTCTACAAGCCTCGCACATGTAGAGGCCCACGAATGAGCAGCAGAATATACATATTCATGGATACACTGTAGCAAGGCATGTGAACATAACAAGGAAGAGAGGTGCATAGTGGTGACAGACAGTGTGATACTACGGTTTACACATGGATACATTATGGATGAGTACTGTTACGTGTGGTGCATATACACTAGGGGTGGGGGAAAAAATCGATACACCATAGTAGGGATGTTCATTTTGAAAAATTTCCATAATCGAAAATCGGGGAAAATTAACGAGCAATTATCGATTATATTAATAATATATATATTTTTTTTTTACAAAATGAATGCCTATGGCAGAAAATACGAAAGACAACGTGTTCTCCTCAATGAACTCTTTATTTCAATGTGTCTCCTCTCCAACACTCTGCTGTCCCCGGCGCATGCTGGTGTGAATTCCCCATGTTTAAAACAGTTTTGTTGGCACAAAGACCCGTGCCCAGCCAGAAAACTAGAGACTATATGAAGCTCCACCTCACGTTAGTCGGCTGTGCAATGGAGTGGGGCGAGGAGGAACGAATTCCACCCAAACCTAGTCCGCAAAAAAAAAAATATATATATAATAATAATAATAATAATAATAACAAAATCGATAAAAATTTCACATGATCGATTCCATTCCTTAACGATCAATTATCGATTTTCGATAACTGATGAACATCCATAAACCATAGTATCGCGATATTTTGCCTGACGATATGGTATTGATATTTGGACGCCAAGTATCGATATTAAAAAAAAGAAAAAAAAAAGAAAATGAAGGCCATGCCATGCCATGCCAGGCCAGGCCACCGGTCATCTGCCCGAAGCGCCCGATGTTGCAGTCCGTGCCTGCAGTGGCGTATTGAGTCCAGAGAAGCTTAATAATGTAGCCTACATTTTGGGCAAAAACAAAACAAAACAAAAAAACACTGCATGTTTTACTTCCGATGAGGTCAAGGAAAAGGTAGGAAAAGGAGTTAGACAATATATCGAAATATCGCAATATTCAATATATCGCAATAATCAATATATCGCAATATCGGCGATATCGCAATATCGCAATACTATCGTATCGTGACTCAAGTATTGTTTTAGTATCCTATCGTGGGCATCTGGTGATTCCCACCCCTAATATACACCAGTCATATGGGTCTCGGACTGAAAACAATGGATGCTTATGATGATAATCAGCTTTAGAGGTTATAAATTCAGATGATGATGATGATGATGATCATAATATTGACTAGGAGGAAGAGGCAGGTAATTACACTGCATCAGGTCGTTACAGCACCACTGGAGGACAAGGCAGGTAATTACACTGCATCAGGTCGTTACAGCACCACTGGAGGACAAGGCAGGTAATTACACTGCATCAGGTCGTTACAGCACCACTGGAGGACGAGGCAGGTAATTACACTGCAACAGGTCGTTACAGCACCACTGGAGGACGAGGCAGGTAATTACACTGCATCAGGTCGTTACAGCACCACTGGAGGACAAGGCAGGTAATTACACTGCATCAGGTCGTTACAGCACCACTGGAGGACAAGGCAGGTAATTACACTGCATCAGGTCGTTACAGCACCACTGGAGGACAAGGCAGGTAATTACACTGCATCAGGTCGTTACAGCACCACTGGAGGACAAGGCAGGTAATTACACTGCATCAGGTCGTTACAGCACCACTGGAGGACGAGGCAGGTAATTACACTGCAACAGGTCGTTACAGCACCACTTCACTAGGAGGACGAGGCATGTAATTACACTGCAACAGGTCGTTACAGCACCACTGGAGGACGAGGCAGGTAATTACACTGCATCAGGTCGTTACAGCACCACTGGAGGACAAGGCAGGTAATTACACTGCATCAGGTCGTTACAGCACCACTGGAGGACAAGGCAGGTAATTACACTGCATCAGGTCGTTACAGCACCACTGGAGGACGAGGCAGGTAATTACACTGCATCAGGTCGTTACAGCACCACTGGAGGACGAGGCAGGTAATTACACTGCAACAGGTCGTTACAGCACCACTTCACTAGGAGGACGAGGCAGGTAATTACACTGCAACAGGTCGTTACAGCACCACTGGAGGACGAGGCAGGTAATTACACTGCATCAGGTCGTTACAGCACCACTGGAGGACGAGGCAGGTAATTACACTGCATCAGGTCGTTACAGCACCACTGGAGGACGAGGCAGGTAATTACACTGCATCAGGTCGTTACAGCACCACTGGAGGACGAGGCAGGTAATTACACTGCATCAGGTCGTTACAGCACCACTGGAGGACAAGGCAGGTAATTACACTGCATCAGGTCGTTACAGCACCACTGGAGGACGAGGCAGGTAATTACACTGCATCAGGTCGTTACAGCACCACTGGAGGACAAGGCAGGTAATTACACTGCATCAGGTCGTTACAGCACCACTGGAGGACAAGGCAGGTAATTACACTGCATCAGGTCGTTACAGCCATAGATATATATAAAGGCTAGATGGCTTAAGGCGGAGTCAGCAGCGTCGTTGAACGGCCGTCATCTTGCTACAGTGCCTTTCTGGTACGTTCTATGGTAGCTGGTGACCTGCACAGACAAAAATACTCATAACTCGCTGAAATCTTGACGGATTTACAAACGGTTTGGTTTATTACAAGCATATTCCGTTCCCGAGATAGACCAAAAAAAAAAACAACAACACTAAAAACACTATTTTTTTGATGGGCTCCAAATTACCGTACACCAAAATTAAACCGAAGCATCTATGCCATGAGAGGGATTCAGGTACAAAGTTTCATGCAGTTTCATCCATTTCCCTAGGAGTTATGATCATATGATGTTGCCATACTAACCCAACAACAGATGCTCATAACTCCTAGTAGCTCCCTGTAGCAAGATGGCCGCATGCGACGACGTCGCTCTCCATTGGCCGGCAGCGCGGGTAAGCTATCTAGCCTTTATATATATCTATGGTTACAGCACCACTGGAGGACAAGGCAGGTAATTACACTGCATCAGGTCGTTACAGCACCACTTCACTTAGCCTCATTTCAGACGCAGAGTTCAATCATACTTTCAGTCAGCTGCTTAATTATGGATGCTGTGTATTGTATTCTAACCAGAAGCTCAACTGTTACAAGTTACTAACAAAGTATTAGCAAAACAAAATCCCTGTGACTCCCACACTCATAATACCCCGGTGGAAGAAATCCTCATGTCCTCATTACTCTTCAGTATTGAGTAACAGGAGATATCTGAGCCTCGTGTGGAACAAAATGTGATTAACATCCAAATCAGCGTGAAATTCCAGCAAAGCGACTCCGCAGGCAAAACATGGAGCCAGAAGAACGAGATCTAATACAACCAGGCTACCCAGGTAGAGGAGGGGAGAGAGAGAGGGGAGGGGAGAGAGAGGGGAGGGGAGAGAGAGGGAGAGCACAGATGGGCAGATAGAGAGGGGAGAGGTCTTGGACTGGCCCATCTGGGGCAGGTGCAGGCGGGGGGGGGGGGGGGGGGGGGGGCAAGAGGAGATAGGGAAAGAGAAACTGGAAGGAATAAAATGAAGGAGCTTGTATGAGAAGGTAGAGGGAGAGGAGAGCAGGAAAAGATTGAAGTTCATGGGGAGGAGGGAGGTGAGAGAGACAGGAGAGGCAATTAGAAAATGAGTCATGGAGGAGAGGAGAGGAGAGGAGAGGAGTAGAGAAGAGAGGACAGGAGAGGAGAGGAGAGGACAGGAGAGCAGAAGAGAGGACAGGAGAGGAGGAGAGAAGA
The DNA here is from genome assembly GCF_964638095.1 of Poromitra crassiceps. Classification (NCBI taxonomy): domain Eukaryota; kingdom Metazoa; phylum Chordata; class Actinopteri; order Beryciformes; family Melamphaidae; genus Poromitra; species Poromitra crassiceps. The sequence continues at coordinate 18,023,061 of NC_139641.1, forward strand.
GAGGACAGGAGAGGAGAGGAGAGAGGACAGGAGAGGAGTAGATAAGAGAGGACAGGAGAGGAGAGGAGAGAGGACAGGAGTAGAGAGGAGAGGAGAGAGGACAGGAGAGGAGTAGAGAAGAGAGGACAGGAGAGGAGGAGAGAAGAGGAGAGAAGGAGAGAAGAGAGGTCAGGAGAGGAGAGGAGGAGAGAAGAGATGAGGAGAGAAGATGAGATGAGAAGACAAGAGAGGACAGGATAAGATAAGAGAGGAGGAGAGAAGAGAGGACAGGAGAGGAGAGGACAGGAGAGGAGGAGAGAAGAGAGGACAGGAGAGGAGAGGAGATAGGACAGCAGAGGAGGAGAGAAGAGGAGAGAAGGAGAGAAGAGAGGTCAGGAGAGGAGAGGAGGAGAGAAGAGATGAGGAGAGATGAGAGGACAGGAGAGGAGGAGAGAAGAGAGGACAGGAGAGGAGGAGAGAAGAGAGGACAGGAGAGGAGGAGAGAAGAGAGGACGGGAGAGGAGGAGAGAAGAGAGGACAGGAGAGGAGGAGAGAAGAGAGGACAGGAGTAGAGAGGGGAGGAGAGAAGATGAGAGGAGGAGAGATGACAGGAGAGGAGGAGAGAAGAGAGGTCAGGAGAGGAGAGGAGGAGAGAAGAGATGAGGAGAGATGAGAGGACAGGAGAGGAGGAGAGAAGAGAGGACAGGAGAGGAGGAGAGAAGATAGGACAGGAGAGGAGGAGAGAGGAGGAGAGGAGAGAGGACAGGAGAGGAGGAGAGAAGAGAGGGCAGGAGAGGAGGAGAGAAGATGAGAGGAGAGAAGAGAGGAAATAGAATGAGGAAAGGAGGGAGGGAGACAGAGAAATAAAGATGGATGGTGGATGGAGGGAAGGGAGGAGGGGCGGTCACAGAAGGATAGTTCATATTTAGACAGCTCAGCTCTGCTTCAACACAGAAGTCGGCACATCCATTAGTTCAACTCATTCCCATCGCCATCTGCCGTGACGCACCTCTGGAGTTAGAGAAAAGGTTCAGGACTTTGGGGGGATGGATGTCGATTTGAAAAATATCAAATTAATTTGCTTAATTGAGGTACCTAATGCTTTCATAACTTAACTGTGGAAGTCCTACAGGAAATCAGGCAGAGTAAGGGTGATCACACCTTCCGCTCCGAAGAACCAATTGTATCTACATTTCCTTTGGCTAATGGATTTTTCTGCTAAATCAACATCCAGTTCATCTTCTAGCCATCTTGGTCTTAATCACCAACTTGAATAAAAAAAAATCACGTTTCATGACGGCACGGTGGCTCTGTGGTTAGCATTGTTGCCTCACAGCAAGAAGGGCCCGGGTTCGAACCCTGGTCCGTCCCAGGTCCGTTCTGTGTGGAGTTTGTAACTTCTCCCTGTGTTCGTGTGCAGGGTTAATCCTCCTGTCAGTGCCCCTGACCAACGGGTTAATCCTCCTGTCAGTGTCCCTGACCAACAGGTTAATCCTCCTGTCAGTGCCCCTGACCAACGGGTTAATCCTCCTGTCAGTGCCCCTGACCAACAGGTTAATCCTCCTGTCAGTGTCCCTGACCAACGGGTTAATCCTCCTGTCAGTGCCCCTGACCAACGGGTTAATACTCCTGTCAGTGCCCCTGACCAACAGGTTAATACTCCTGTCAGTGTCCCTGACCAACAGGTTAATCCTCCTGTCAGTGCCCCTGACCAACAGGTTAATCCTCCTGTCAGTGTCCCTGACCAACGGGTTAATCCTCCTGTCAGTGTCCCTGACCAACGGGTTAATACTCCTGTCAGTGCCCCTGACCAACAGGTTAATACTCCTGTCAGTGCCCCTGACCAACAGGTTAATACTCCTGTCAGTGCCCCTGACCAACGGGTTAATCCTCCTGTCAGTGTCACTGACCAACGGGTTAATCCTCCTGTCAGTGTCCCTGACCAACAGGTTAATCCTCCTGTCAGTGCCCCTGACCAACAGGTTAATCCTCCTGTCAGTGTCCCTGACCAACAGGTTAATCCTCCTGTCAGTGCACCTGACCAACGGGTTAATCCTCCTGTCAGTGCCCCTGACCAACAGGTTAATACTCCTGTCAGTGCCCCTGACCAACAGGTTAATCCTCCTGTCAGTGCACCTGACCAACGGGTTAATCCTCCTGTCAGTGCCCCTGACCAACAGGTTAATCCTCCTGTCAGTGCCCCTGACCAACAGGTTAATACTCCTGTCAGTGTCCCTGACCAACAGGTTAATCCTCCTGTCAGTGCCCCTGACCAACAGGTTAATACTCCTGTCAGTGTCCCTGACCAACAGGTTAATACTCCTGTCAGTGCCCCTGACCAACAGGTTAATACTCCTGTCAGTGCCCCTGACCAACATGTTAATACTCCTGTCAGTGCCCCTGACCAACAGGTTAATACTCCTGTCAGTGCCCCTGACCAACAGGTTAATCCTCCTGTCAGTGTCCCTGACCAACAGGTTAATCCTCCTGTCAGTGCCCCTGACCAACAGGTTAATCCTCCTGTCAGTGTCCCTGACCAACAGGTTAATACTCCTGTCAGTGTCCCTGACCAACAGGTTAATCCTCCTGTCAGTGTCCCTGACCAACAGGTTAATCCTCCTGTCAGTGCCCCTGACCAACGGGTTAATACTCCTGTCAGTGCCCCTGACCAACGGGTTAATACTCCTGTCAGTGCCCCTGACCAACGGGTTAATACTCCTGTCAGTGTCCCTGACCAACAGGTTAATACTCCTGTCAGTGCCCCTGACCAACATGTTAATACTCCTGTCAGTGCCCCTGACCAACAGGTTAATACTCCTGTCAGTGCCCCTGACCAACGGGTTAATCCTCCTGTCAGTGCCCCTGACCAACATGTTAATACTCCTGTCAGTGTCCCTGACCAACAGGTTAATCCTCCTGTCAGTGTCCCTGACCAACAGGTTAATCCTCCTGTCAGTGCCCCTGACCAACATGTTAATACTCCTGTCAGTGTCCCTGACCAACAGGTTAATCCTCCTGTCAGTGTCCCTGACCAACAGGTTAATCCTCCTGTCAGTGCCCCTGACCAACATGTTAATACTCCTGTCAGTGTCCCTGACCAACAGGTTAATCCTCCTGTCAGTGTCCCTGACCAACAGGTTAATCCTCCTGTCAGTGCCCCTGACCAACAGGTTAATCCTCCTGTCAGTGTCCCTGACCAACGGGTTAATACTCCTGTCAGTGCCCCTGACCAACGGGTTAATACTCCTGTCAGTGCCCCTGACCAACGGGTTAATACTCCTGTCAGTGTCCCTGACCAACAGGTTAATACTCCTGTCAGTGCCCCTGACCAACATGTTAATACTCCTGTCAGTGCCCCTGACCAACAGGTTAATACTCCTGTCAGTGCCCCTGACCAACAGGTTAATCCTCCTGTCAGTGCCCCTGACCAACAGGTTAATACTCCTGTCAGTGCCCCTGACCAACGGGTTAATACTCCTGTCAGTGCCCCTGACCAACATGTTAATACTCCTGTCAGTGTCCCTGACCAACAGGTTAATCCTCCTGTCAGTGTCCCTGACCAACAGGTTAATCCTCCTGTCAGTGCCCCTGACCAACGGGTTAATACTCCTGTCAGTGCCCCTGACCAACGGGTTAATACTCCTGTCAGTGCCCCTGACCAACGGGTTAATACTCCTGTCAGTGCCCCTGACCAACAGGTTAATACTCCTGTCAGTGCCCCTGACCAACGGGTTAATACTCCTGTCAGTGCCCCTGACCAACGGGTTAATACTCCTGTCAGTGCCCCTGACCAACATGTTAATACTCCTGTCAGTGCCCCTGACCAACAGGTTAATCCTCCTGTCAGTGTCCCTGACCAACATGTTAATACTCCTGTCAGTGCCCCTGACCAACAGGTTAATCCTCCTGTCAGTGTCCCTGACCAACAGGTTAATCCTCCTGTCAGTGTCCCTGACCAACAGGTTAATCCTCCTGTCAGTGTCCCTGACCAACAGTTTAATACTCCTGTCAGTGTCCCTGACCAACAGGTTAATACTCCTGTCAGTGCCCCTGACCAACAGGTTAATACTCCTGTCAGTGTCCCTGACCAACAGGTTAATCCTCCTGTCAGTGTCCCTGACCAACAGGTTAATACTCCTGTCAGTGCCCCTGACCAACAGGTTAATCCTCCTGTCAGTGCCCCTGACCAACAGGTTAATACTCCTGTCAGTGCCCCTGACCAACGGGTTAATACTCCTGTCAGTGTCCCTGACCAACGGGTTAATACTCCTGTCAGTGCCCCTGACCAACGGGTTAATACTCCTGTCAGTGCCCCTGACCAACGGGTTAATCCTCCTGTCAGTGTCCCTGACCAACGGGTTAATACTCCTGTCAGTGTCACTGACCAACGGGTTAATCCTCCTGTCAGTGTCCCTGACCAACGGGTTAATACTCCTGTCAGTGTCCCTGACCAACGGGTTAATCCTCCTGTCAGTGTCCCTGACCAACAGGTTAATACTCCTGTCAGTGCCCCTGACCAACAGGTTAATCCTCCTGTCAGTGCCCCTGACCAACGGGTTAATACTCCTGTCAGTGTCACTGACCAACAGGTTAATCCTCCTGTCAGTGTCCCTGACCAACAGGTTAATCCTCCTGTCAGTGCCCCTGACCAACGGGTTAATCCTCCTGTCAGTGCCCCTGACCAACAGGTTAATACTCCTGTCAGTGCCCCTGACCAACAGGTTAATACTCCTGTCAGTGCCCCTGACCAACAGGTTAATCCTCCTGTCAGTGCCCCTGACCAACAGGTTAATACTCCTGTCAGTGTCCCTGACCAACGGGTTAATCCTCCTGTCAGTGTCACTGACCAACGGGTTAATCCTCCTGTCAGTGCCCCTGACCAACGGTTTAATACTTGAACATAACTATTGTCTTTCATATATTTTTATTTATTTTATTATTCAAATGTGTTTGTTTATGATTGATCTTTTACTGTTTTGTGTTTTATTGTTCGAGATAAATAAAGAAATTAAATTAAATGAAATACTCCTGTCAGTGCCCCTGACCAACTCACGCCTCCCAGTCCTCACACACAGTAGCATTGTAAAGTCCAACAATGGAGTTGTATTTGGATGACCTAATAATAATCATGTTTCATTTCTAATCAGATCAAAGAACCGGACATCATGATTTACTCACCTTCATAGGCGATCTTAAATCCATGAGCGCTTACTGCAAAGTCACTGGTGAGCCTCAGTGAAAAGATGGAGCCAGAACTGGTGACGGGTGGTGGGATTGTAAATCCTGTTAACCTGTTGAGAAAAAGACAAAGACACCTCAGTCACATGACCCCAACCTGCAGTCACATGACCCCGACCTCAGTCACATGACCCCGACCTCAGGCACATGACCCCAACCTCAGTCACATGACCCCGACCTCAAACACATGACCCCAACCTCAGTCACATGACCCCAACCTCAGTCACATGACCCCAACCTCAGTCACATGACCCCAACCTCAGTCACATGACCCCAACCTTGTAATCAAGAATACTGTAAAGCTGATCAACTGTGACACATACTGTAAAATGTACAGTATGTAAATTACCCTGTATAATTCACTATATATACAGTATATATATATATATATACAGTGTCAATTATATAGTGAATTATACAGGATCACATCCCTTCTCAAGAGTCCTTCAAAAGCTCCTTGGTAGAAACATTTGTACTGTTCAGCTTCCACATAGCTATAATATGCACACAGGTTGCAGAACATTGGCACCCTCTATCTTCGTGACAGTGCATGGTGCATGGCGGGTCTTGAAGCCGACAAAGTGGCATGTTTGTCAGGCATAGGTTTTCTCTTGCCTGTGTCCATTTGATATTTGAGTGACTTGACATGTAACTCGTGGCGCATTCCTTTATCGCAAAATAACTGGGATGTGGAGGCTAAATGACGTCACATCCATTTTGTTAGCGTTCCATTTGCAGAAAACTAGAGCTGGGAAGTTCACTGTTCATTGGTCAGATCCAGTCGCTAGCCAGGCTAGCCATTGTTAGCAATAACAGTTGATAACATGGCATTTTGCGGCATTTTGCGCATACAAACACTGCAGCCTCATGTCCACACACATAGAAGTTAGGCAGTGCTGTGTGTACAGCTGATTTAATGAGACACAAACAAAACAGAAGTGCTAAACAATATTACTACGATTATAACTACTGTTGTTGCACGGCGCAGCCATCTTGGATTTTTTTAGGTCAGGGGTGCTGAGGCTCCTACCAGCTCTGGTGGCATCACCGTCCCAGCTCATGACCTTTGAAGTCATAAGATTACCAGTTCCCAGTTATAAAGGAATGCACGATTGACTGCAGCGAAGTGGGAGGACAGATGCAATAGGGGACGTGTCGTAACGATCAAGTAGCATAGTGCAATTCTGCTCTGGAGGAGGATTACAGGTCATTATTATACTTGCCCCCTGCTCAGCACATGTAAAACACATATGGCACAAAGCCAGTGGCGTAACATCATTGCCATGGACCCCGGTGCAAATATTTGCTCTGGGCCCTACCTAAAAATTAGGCTATATTGTTATAGAAAATATAGACTCACTCATTATTTTTTGTCAGGCAGATTATTAGCCGTCTATTGTGCGTTAGCAGTACCCCCCGAAGGACCCAAGACCCAAGACACAAAAATGAGCCATGGGATATTCCTCCTCTCCAGCTCCATATGGTCAATGATGTCACCAGAACCTCACAGGAGACTCCGCTGAAGACGCGTTGGAAAGAGAACGCGTTCATATTTTCTCATACGATGACACCAATCCACTGAATCCAGTAAACTAAACTTAAAGCTATAGCATTCATTAGCCTAGTAAGCTACATGAGGGCAAGTGCTGACTGCATAAGCCCCCGTTCACACACAGGACGCCGGCCGAAGCAACGCTCAACCGAAGCTGTACCTACGCTGTACCCACAAGTTTCATTTAGGCGTCCTTGTTAGCAGGCGAAGCCGTTCACACCACCCGCGCGCGAAACGATCACTCAGGATTGACGCCGAACTTCCAAGCTTGATGCTGAAGCCGTGAAGCCGTGAGGCATGAAGTCAATGGAAGTTGTGGGCGGGTTCAAGGCACGAGAGAAGGCGCTGAGAGGAAAAGACAAGGCGTCTTGTGTGAACAGTAAAGCGTACGTTCAGCTTGTGCCTGCTTCAAACTTCAGTTCTGCTTACGTTTGGCGTCCTGTGTGAACGAGGGCTAATACAGCATGGAAGTTTATTTGGAGTCGGACTGCAGCAGAAACCTTAAGTACGTCTCGCTCTTCATGGGCCCTTGACAGCTCTGGGCCCCGGTGCATTGCACCGCCTGCACCGATGACTAGTCTGACTCACCTGGTCAAACCTAGTTTGACTCACATTATGTGTGAGACTAGGTTTATGAGTCACAGGTAGTGTCATCGGAACCTTCAATTGTATTTACACTTCCTGTTCTCTGAAGCCAGACGGTCTCTTCTGAATAAGGGGAATAGGACTCTTGTGTAAACATTCTCCTGTTTCTGTTTCACTTCAATAAAGCAATATTTTTCTTCAAAGCAAACACTTGTTTGCTTACTTTTAGTACGTCAATTTAAAGGAGTGAAAGAATTGGGCGTCTGGGTAGTGTAGCGGTAGATTCCCTGCCTACCAACACGAGGGTCACAGGTTCGTATCCATGTGTTACCTCCGGCCTGTATACTGTGATATTTTTGCTAGATACAATAGCCTACTGTACCATACTGTGAAATTTCATATTTTATATCCCTACAGTAGCTGTGACTACCAACATTTAGCTTTTCCCTGCATCTGTCAGTGTTGATGACTGCAAACGGGAACAATTACTTGTTGAAAACGTTGGTCTGGAGCACAGACTGAAACAATACTATCTGGGTCTTAATGTTTTATTTTCATTTTTAGATTAGTAATGACAATTAAAAAATGTATTACATTTATACAACGCTTAGTCGAGGCACCCGAAGCGCTTCACTTATCAACTCATCCACCTCCCATTAGTCTTTCAGTAAATTATAGATTCATCAACTGCTGTAGATGTGTTGTGTGCCCACTCAAAATGCAAAAACTTAGGGTTAGTGTTTTCTAGCACAGTGCAATATCACTTAAATAATGTCGTTAAATAATGTTCAAAAACAATTCAGTCAGCAGACATACAGGTTTATACCACAGCACTTCAGTCAGCAGACATACAGGTTTATACCACAGCACTTCAGTCAGCAGACATACAGGTTTATACAGCAGCACTTCAGTCAGCAGACATACAGGTTTATACAGCAGCACTGTGTTTCCAATCAAACTGAGAATTGCGATGCAATTAATCCAGCGATCACATCCTTGGTTTACAATCAACACACAGATGAGAAGCGTCTCTATTGGTGGAAGGTGGTTATGAGAAGCGTCTCTATTGGTGGAAGGTGGTTATGAGAAGCGTCTCTATTGGTGGAAGGTGGTTAAGAGAAGCGTCTCTATTGGAGGAAGGTGGTTAAGAGAAGCGTCTCTATTGGTGGAAGGTGGTTATGAGAAGCGTCTCTATTGGTGGAAGGAGGTTAAGAGAAGCGTCTCTATTGGAGGAAGGTGGTTAAGAGAAGCGTCTCTATTGGTGGAAGGAGGTTAAGAGAAGCGTCTCTATTGGAGGAAGGTGGTTAAGAGAAGCGTCTCTATTGGAGGAAGGTGGTTAAGAGAAGCGTCTCTATTGGTGGAAGGTGGTTATGAGAAGCGTCTCTATTGGTGGAAGGAGGTTAAGAGAAGCGTCTCTATTGGAGGAAGGTGGTTAAGAGAAGCGTCTCTATTGGTGGAAGGTGGTTAAGAGAAGCGTCTCTATTGGAGGAAGGTGGTTAAGAGAAGCGTCTCTATTGGTGGAAGGTGGTTATGAGAAGCGTCTCTATTGGTGGAAGGTGGTTATGAGAAGCGTCTCTATTGGTGGAAGGTGCTTCAGGCCGGCAGCTGCTTCATTGCTCCATTTCAAATTAGGTGCCGATGCAAACAAATCCATTATCTTTCACGACGTCGTAAACAAGATGTGTTGCTGACCGTTCCTCAGCGGCGGTTGTTGCCGATGTTCTATCGACCTTCCGCCCCCGTAAGCCAGGAGGCGATGTTAACACTTACGCTGAATAGAACCGCATGGAACAAAAATGGCTTGTTCTCTTATCGCCCTACTCTTTCCTCTTGCGTTCTCTATTGCTCGTCCAGCTGCTGTTTGTCTTACGGTGGCTGCAACTCTGGGCTTGACAATACGCCAAGTGAGTGATGTCTCTAGTAGCCTCAGGTGGGAAAGAGAAATATATCTCCTCTGTGACAACAAGGAAGAAGGTTCTGTATTTACAGCTCCAATAGAGTTTCCAATTACAGCTGCTCCAAGCAGTAAATAACTGCCGTTTGTTGCAGGTACTGCACAGTATGCCAAGATACAACTTCAAGTCAATTGTTATCTGACGCCATTTTGGATGCAACTTATGAAGAAATAGGAGCTAGAAGTGTGACCTTGCTAGGAGACACGGTAGTGTATATACAGGAATGAGGAAAGGCTATGGTTATAACTGTCTATGGTTAACACAAGTTTATTATGGGAGTGGAGATTTATGTTCAGCAGGATAATCTTCACAAACGAGGATGACTTTTGAAATGTAAATGTGTTTTTTTTTGTCTTAAAAGTCGTCCTCATTTTTGGAAAACATTCTGAACATAAATTTCCTCTCCCATAAACTTGTGTTAACCACAGACCTTATTTAATGCTTTTAACTGAAATCCCCATTCTAAGATCCCATAGCCTTTTCCCCTTACGAACCAGCAAAAAATACGTCATCCCTGCCGTACTCCATAGAGATTCCATGCTATAGTCACAGCATCATGCTTGGCAGCATATCTACCCATAAGCCAGATTACTATGATACGGTACGGTGGGTTTAGCTCAATATTTTTGTGTTTTGTTTTTCAATTTTCTTTTATTTCTTCTTTTTTTGCACTCCGAGTTCATTCAAGTCCAGATTTATTTTCCCAGTCTCAGAGCAGCCAAGCAGAGCTGGTAGACGTGGGGGGCATCTAGTGAATCTTTCACCCCCTGTCTGTCTATACACCTGTCTCTTCTCTCTCTGATGATATTCTCTTTGCTGCAGAAATAAACAAGCCTCTCTCTCTCTCTCTCTCTCTCTCTCTCTCTCTCTCTCTCTCTCTCTCTCTCTCTCTCTCTCTCTCTCTCTCTCTCTCTCTCTCTCTCTCTCTCTCTCTCTCTCTCTCTCTCTCTCTCTCTCTCTCCAATAGAAGAACGCGGGGGTTCACAGGGGCCATTTCACATGGGAGTTATATCTTTTCAATGAAATCATGGTTTGATGTCGAGCTGTGTTAGTCTTTAGAACTGCCCTCCTTAGGAGGGGGGATCCACGGGGGAACTAATTACATTGCCTGAGCAGAAACAGGAAAGAGCAGAGCAGTTGTGGCTGCAGAGTAGACGCTCACACAGAGGTCAGAGGTCAAAGGGGACCCACCAGGAGGGGCGCAGTGCAGTTGCACTATATGATGCCAAAACGCCCTGTCTGATGAGGGCTGCAGTAAAAGTGCTACAGATGAACAACAAATTATTAATCTTGCCCATTAAACTAAAGGCTGACAAAAGCTTATAGGTTAGCAGCAGTCAAGCTGAAGAGAGCAGAGCAGAGAGGAGGGGAAGAGGATGATGCACTCTCATGGCAGCAGGGGTGATGCCAAACCCAACAGGATCAATTAAGCCCAGTCCACTAAAGCCTGGGATTATTCTTCAATCTTCTAGACACCTCAAACTAGAGCCCGACCGATACTGGATTTTTGAGGCCGATGCCGATACGATTAACCTTGCTTGCAAGATGGATAACCTCGCGAGATCAAAAGAGATTCTCTCGACGTAATCCATCTTGTCATGCACAGGCAGTTAAGATGATTGGCCGAACCATGCCGGCTCAACGAATCAGCGGCAGCCTTAGGCGGGCTTAGGCTCGTCTGGGCAAGTAGGGGGTACATGGTCTTTGTAGTTCTTTTCACTCGTCAACATGGCTGCTGCCGCGGAAGTGACAGGCAGTCTGAATGAAATTGAATGTAACGTTCCCAATTCTATGTATTAAATTCTAAAAAACGACCCTCAACATTTGTGAAGGCTAAGCCACACAACTAGTTCGTTATAATAATAATAATAATAATAATAAATTGTATTTATATTGCACTTTTCATTTTGACCAAATCCCAAAGTGCTAAAATAATAATCTAACGCCATGCTTCGAAGGCGACTTTACGACGATGAGGACTCAATCAATGATAGACAGGCACCTTCCTCTGGTCACAAACGTGACGTCAGAGGCATGGCGATCTGATTGGTTGAAGTTAACACACACCAGCGGTGATAGACAGATGGGTCATCCAATCACCTGCCAAGGAGCTTGGAAAAAGTGCCTGCCTCCGTCAGCGGGTCGGGTTACTGCATTCCCAGATCGACTGGTTTAGTGAAACGTAATGTGGAGATAAACCGTCCATCTGGCAGCGTCAGGTTAGATACCGATATTAGGGAGTAAAAAAATTCAGATATCGATATATCGGCCGATATCCTTATATTATCCTTACATTATACCATTTTTTGCAATGATCCCTCAAATATCAAACACTTGACAAAAATATGACTTGACATGACTTGTGATATGTAATGTAGGCAGGCTACTTTATAGTTGAACAATAAACATTATTGTCCAAAATGACATCAATGCAATGAAACAGTAAACGTCACTGGGAATCTAATAATGATAAATAACTAGAAATAGAAAAACACAAATAGAACAAATATAAAATATAACGATTTAAGAAAAAATATCAAATATACACAACATGCTGTCCATAACTTCAAAAATACAAAGAAAAAAATATCGGCAATATCGGCCAACATATCGGCCGATACGATATATCGGTTATCGGCCGATAATATCGGTGGACCGATATATCGGTCGGGCTCTACCTCGAACACAGTGAAGACATGTTCTGCCCAAACAAACTGAAGCCTAGACCCAGATCCAGACAAACTGAAGCCTAGACCCAGATCCAGACAAACTGAAGCCTAGACCCAGATCCAGACAAACTGAAGCCTAGACCCAGATCCAGACAAACTGAAGCCTAGACCCAGATTCAAACAAACTGAAGCCTAGACCCAGATCCAGACAAACTGAAGCCTAGACCCAGATCCAGACAAACTGAAGCCTAGACCCAGATCCAGACAAACTGAAGCCTAGACCCAGATTCAAACAAACTGAAGCCTAGACCCAGATCCAGACAAACTGAAGCCTAGACCCAGATCCAGACAAACTGAAGCCTAGACCCAGATTCAAACAAACTGAAGCCTAGACCCAGATTCAAACAAACTGAAGCCTAGACCCAGATCCAGACAAACTGAAGCCTAGACCCAGATCCAGACAAACTGAAGCCTAGACCCAGATCCAGACAAACTGAAGCCTAGACCCAGATCCAAACAAACTGAAGCCTAGACCCAGATCCAGACAAACTGAAGCCTAGACCCAGATCCAGACAAACTGAAGCCTAGACCCAGATCCAGACAAACTGAAGCCTAGACCCAGATCCAGACAAACTGAAGCCTAGACCCAGATCCAGACAAACTGAAGCCTAGACCCAGATCCAGACAAACTGAAGCCTAGACCCAGATCCAGACAAACTGAAGCCTAGACCCAGATCCAGACAAACTGAAGCCTAGACCCAGATCCAGACAAACTGAAGCCTAGACCCAGATCCAGACAAACTGAAGCCTAGACCCAGATCCAGACAAACTGAAGCCTAGACCCAGATCCAGACAAACTGAAGCCTAGACCCAGATCCAGACAAACTGAAGCCTAGACCCAGATTCAAACAAACTGAAGCCTAGACCCAGATCCAGACAAACTGAAGCCTAGACCCAGATCCAGACAAACTGAAGCCTAGACCCAGATCCAGACAAACTGAAGCCTAGACCCAGATTCAAACAAACTGAAGCCTAGACCCAGATCCAGACAAACTGAAGCCTAGACCCAGATCCAGACAAACTGAAGCCTAGATCCAGATCCAGACAAACTGAAGCCTAGACCCAGATCCAAACAAACTGAAGCCTAGACCCAGATCCAGACAAACTGAAGCCTAGACCCAGATCCAGACAAACTGAAGCCTAGACCCAGATCCAGACAAACTGAAGCCTAGACCCAGATCCAAACAAACTGAAGCCTAGACCCAGATCCAGACAAACTGAAGCCTAGACCCAGATCCAGACAAACTGAAGCCTAGACCCAGATCCAAACAAACTGAAGCCTAGACCCAGATCCAGACAAACTGAAGCCTAGACCCAGATCCAGACAAACTGAAGCCTAGACCCAGATCCAGACAAACTGAAGCCTAGACCCAGATCCAGACAAACTGAAGCCTAGACCCAGATTCAAAGTCCCAACAGACAACAAGAGTCTTCTTTAGGCTGCAGTGCAGTCAGTATGATTTCAAACACTGCCAGGGAGAAGAACGAGGTGGTGACAATGTAGTCACAGTGAGTCAGAAGATGGGGTTCTGTACTCGTGTCCAATTCACAATTCTGACAGATCATACCCCCAATTCTTACTGGCCAGAAAAAAGAGAAATTCTCCTCCTTGTTGCTCCCTTCTAGCATGAATTGAGACCAGTGTACTAAAGCATGAGCAACTGTTTTGACATGGACTGTCACTTCGGCAACAACCTCACAAGGGTGGAGTAGAAGGATGGCGTCTGGGAGGGTTTCCACCGCTGCTACACTATTTGAGTGACATTCTCAGAAAATGTACAGCGTGGCATCTAATCAAGTGAATGGATACTGAAGAGTAGGGCTGTGAATCTTCACTGGCCTCACGATTCGATTACGATTCATCTGTCAACGATTCGATTCGATTAAACGATGCATCACGATGCATCGCGATGCATCTTAAATCGATGCATCACTTTTTCCGCAATACATGATTTATTTTTTCTCACTTTCTTTTTTCTCACTGTGTGGCTACTTTTAAAAATAAAAGTGCATTTGGAATTGCATTGTATTATGATCCATAATTAAAATAAACAACTGCATGTACTATGTACTGCATGTACTGTCTATTTTATTTGATTATTAAAAATAAATAAATAAATAAAATAATTAATAATCGATTTTTTGATATACGTTTTTGATACGTCCGCATCGCAATGCATCTTATAATCGATTATTTTTGACACCCCTACTGAAGAGGGACAAAGTCATTCTGAATGGACTATCTACAACCCCACTTCAGAAGCATATGAACGTTCTTGTTTTAGATCCAAAAAGAAAAGGAACAGCCTGATATCTTGGGCCCTCATTTCATGATGGCACACGGTGCGGCTTTTTGGTCTTTTTGGCAGACACATCTTTTCTTCGCCTGCGGCCATTTTGCTTATTGGTGACTATCACAGTAAACACAACTTATTGGTGACTATCGAGACAGTCCGCATGTCTGGGAAAATGTTAAACGGCTGGCGCGCGCGAGTGGGGTAAAACCGTCCATATATCTCATGGGCTGACTCAGCAAAAGACGGTGCTGCAGCTCTAAACTACAGGTTTGGGGGTTCTAGAGCAGAACACAAGACGTCTGCTCAGATGTGCGTTTACTGCGGTGGTTAAATCCCCAATCGTGTCTGCCTGGGCTGGGCTATCAGCTAAATTCTAACTTTGCTGAATGGATAGAATGGGGGTTTTTACCCCACCCTGACCATGCCCCCAGCCAGGCTGAGCCAGCTAATCCAGCGTCTATGACGAGACATGGCCTCAACCTATAGCAGTAAACAGAACATTCAAAGATAGTGTGATGAAGGGCTCAAAAGACTTGAAAACAGTTCCTAATGAAGATTTCTTTGTTTCCCTCTCAAAAAAGGCATAAAAAAAAACATCATATCGGCCAAATTGTTATTTTAAACATCGGTATTGACCCAGAATTTTGCAATGGCTGCCTACTTGTGAGCAAACTACTTCACTACCAAAAGCAGGCAAAGGGATCAACACCAACTGGCCTTCAGTGCTGCCTGTTGCTTTGGCAACAGGAGCATCAGGTGAAACGGCAGGAAAATGTCATTAACAAATAAACACCATGGGGCATGCAGTCTCCTCAGACACAACAAGTGTGATGTAGGGGCCCTTTACACCAGGACAGTTTCTGGAAGAAACCACACAATAGCGTTTCCTTCACACCTTTTCCTTCACACCTTCTCCCTGTTTACATGAGCGCTGTTGAATTTTTAAAACGCCGTAATGTACATGCCAGGTCGCTAGGTGGCAGTGTGATCACCTTATTCTTTGCCCATACAAGGACGCTTCTGCATGACGGCATTTCGTAATCGTCTTTCCGCTTTTAAACACGGAAGTAGAGTACGCCTACCGCAGTCATTTAGACTTGCCAAAAAGTTGTTTTCAAGCTAAAAAAAGAACAAAACTGTTTTAAAGTTTTAATATTTGTCGGGTGAGAACGTTAACATATATGTGACCAGTTTATCAGACTATAGAGACACTGCATGTAATAGGCCACGCCCATCACGGGGGAAAAGCTCCGTTCATTTCCACACACCAGCGTAATTTCCTTGAATTAAACATAGCTAAAAGCTGTTGTGTGGTGGGGCTGCGCAGACAACAAATGTAAAAAATCACCAGTTAAAGTTTTTTTGTACTCCAGAGCAAAACAAGGAAGCCATTGAGAATTGGTGAGAAGAAAAATGTGGATCTAGCTGTCAAGGAAGTAAGTTGGAATGGAGTGTTCATCTTCTGTATGTACGATCTTTGTGTGCAACACGCAACCATGCACGTGACATAGGGGAACGCCAGGATTGGAGGGGGGCTTTCTGTTTTCCCCCGTCTTGGGCGTGGCTTCTGAATGATGACACGTTACGCAGTGTCTCTATTGGAAATCTTTAACGAGCAGCGAGGACCGGCAGCGCTGACTGCTGACACCGGTCAGACTAGCTATCTGTCAAACCCTACTGTAGTTCAGCTACTGGCAGTGAGAAAACACTGTTGACGTGCTTTTGTAACTAACGTTAAATGCCGACCGGGTACAGCCATCGGCTCCTCGCAGCAGTAACGTTATGAACATGTCACTGAAGTTGGCCGCAGTGTAGCTTGATTCTGAATGTTGCCAAACTTCATTCATACTGACGTTTTATTTTGAAAATGGTTGCCAACTCACGCACGGCTATGGCGTAATCGCGTGTGTTGCGTGTGCAGGCACGTCAGAGTTCCTGAAATGAGCCGTCTCAAAGCGATTACATGGAGCCCTCAGCGGGAAGCGTCACCAAGAATTTCACTCTGGAGGGTGGTTTCAAAATGTGTCGTTTCCTAAGCCCAAATTCGCCGTCGCCGTCTAAAAGGGAGGCACTAACGATAAAATAATTCCCCGTCACCATAGGAAACCGTCCTCGTGTAAAGTGCCTCTTAGTTAGCAGACAAGTTTGCAAACTAAATCTCACTTCCATCTGAGACTTTCCATTGAAGATGTCTCGACAGTATGTAATGTATAGTATGTAATGTATAGTATGTAATGTATAGGATTAAGCCCTAAAGTGATTTGGAAGAACATTTCATCTTCACCTTAACTGAAGATGGTCAAAGCACAGCACTTCTAGGCATCATAGTCAAGAAGGATAATGCAATTAGGAAAAAATTAAATATGACCACTTCCTTAAATGTATAGGCAATTAATAAAATAAGTGTCATCACCTTGGCAATAGTTTCAATATAAGAGCCAGCCTTCAATCTGACAGATACTTCCAACACTGGGCCAGTATGAATTGAAATGGTAGCTATTTTTTATAGAAATAGGAGCACATTTTGTATATATAAATATAAATCAATCATAGACATGCTGTACTGTATAGCTTTTGAGGTTTGAAGAACTTCACTTCAGATAAACTAAGGGGGCAGTCAGTCAAGTATAAAGAACTACCGTAAATTCCGGACTATAAGCCGCACCGGTGTATAAGCCGCACCTGCAAAGTTGACAATTTTTTTCTTATATAAGCCGCACCGGACTATAAGCCGCGGGTGTTTTAACACTTTCAGTGCCACGGCCCTTGGGCAAAAGGTTGCTTGCTGTGCCACATAGGCCGCAATGCATTTTAAAACAGTCATATAATTTTTTTAATAATTACTATGTAAACACTGAACACGCACAAATAACGATGAGACTCTCTTCTATCACCTGCAAAAAAAAGTTTATTGATCCCATTTTCCGTTCTTTAGTTATGAGCCGGAGAAGATAGCTCGATTGAACGAAAAACATACCTTTTTTTCTACGAGCTGAGATAATGAGCCTTTTGTGAAATTAAACATTTCAAGCACATCCCTGACTCTGAAGCGAATTTTCTGATGTCTGGGTCTGTCTGGGTGAAGTGTATGCTGCTCTGCTGCTCTCCGTGCTCCCCCCCCCCCCCCCCCCCCTCAACTGCACACGCCTCCTGGGTGTGTCTTATGTGTCTGGTGGCTCTCAGTCTCTGCTGAGTTTGCTGCGCACACACAGTGAATGGTGCGCGACATTCAGCTTTTTGGTTCCGCGTGTGTTTGTCACGGGCTGGCATGCTTCCAGTTCGGAATAATAATGCTGATTATGTGAATGTGCTGTTGCAGCGTACATGGAAGTGCTCAGTTGTGACAGCGGATGCTGCTGCTGGGGGCACAGCTGGCGTTGTGCTCGTTTATGGAGGCACGTCGATGCATACGGACGGATGCGATGCGATTTCCTCATTTTGCCCAGTGACTATTTCTGTGTGTTTGGCTCCTTTTTCTCTGATCAGGAGAGTGCTGTCGCCACCTAATGGGTTTGTAAAATAGGTTATCGACCTCCAATAGCTACAATATTGTTAGAGGCGACGTAAGAAGCTTAGATCGACACCCCCCCGTCAAAAAAACAATTTGGAGTTATGACGCCATTTGGCGTCGCTGGCACTGTACGGTAAATTTCTAATGACGCCATATGGCGTCGCTGGCACTGAACGTGTTAATGTTTTTTTTTTTTTTTTTTTTTTTTTTTTTATTGTGTTTTAATGTTTAATTACCATATGTAAGGGTTCATGCACAGAGGGGATTGTCGGGAAAGAGATGGCTGTTTGAGGAAGCTCCCATTTATTAACATTTCAACAAAACAACATAACACAACACCACCTGTGTTGTTTTTTACAGTGCACACAGTGTCATACAGTGTCATACAGTGTGGTGAAAAGAGGGCAAGAGAGGAAATTAAAACTTATTATAGTTATATAGGATTTATAGTTAGAAAGAGTGCTAAAAAAGAGAGATTTTTTTTTTTTTTTTTAATCCATAGATAAGCCGCACCGTTATATAAGCCGCAGGGGCCAAAAAAGGCCAAAAAACGGGAAAAAAGGTGCGGCTTATAGTCCGGAATTTACGGTACTTACTACATTTGTGTGCATTCAGCTCTCAATAAATAGGCTTCCATGAAATGGAAATTGGATTCCTGTTAGAAGCTATATGAATCTGCATATAGGGACACTGCATGAAATAGGCCACGCCCATCACGGGGGAAAAGCTCTGTTCATTTCCACACACCAGCGTCATTTTCCTTGAATTAAACATAGCTAAAAGCTGTTGTGTGGTGGGGCTGCGCAGACAACAAATGTAAGAAATCGCCAGTTAAAGTTTTTTTGTACTCCAGAGCAAAACAAGGAAGCCATTGATAATTGGCGATGTGGTGTTATCTGTTATGTTGTACACTACTGCCGCCTAGTGGACAGATACCGTGAGTATCCTGTAAGAGGGGTTCAGATTAAAATGTCCGAGTCACACATAAGACGTGTTGGTGTGAGCTCCTTCTTTACAAGTCTTCCCGTGCCATCCTATCATAACAGGCGAGAAGAAAAATGTGGATGTTGCTGTCAATGAAGTAAGTTGGAGTGTTCATCTTCCGTATATACGATCTTTTTGTGCAACACCCGACCATGCACGTGACATAGGAGAACGCCAGGATTGGACGGGAGTTTGTGTTTTCCCCCGTTTTGGGCGTGGCTTCTGAATGATGACGCGCTCCGCAGTGTCTCTATCCTACAGTACCCTTGCTGCATACAATTAGCCAAGAAGAACTCAGCCTCAATGTTGGATCCTTTTGCACCAAAGTGTGGGCTTAGAATGACGATTAATGATTAACCCTTTTAGTCTGTCTAAAGTCCAATCTCTGCTTTAATTATTCATTAATAAGTAACCATTTATTAATTATGTGATCTTAAAGTGATAATCCGGAAGATTTTCATGTAAATAAATGTCTGTAAAGTCAATATATATCGCCAACTGAGTTAACACAATGGTGATTGAGCCTATGGCCCATTGATGAAAGCCCTTGTGTGTTTATTTGTTTATTTAAAGGGATCCCCATTAGCTGCCTAGTCTTCCTGGGGTTTAAACACAATACACTATACTGTACATTACAAGCAATTGTAAACTGTAGACAGTAAAGTGCAGTAGTAAAATACCATATTAAAAATGATAAGAAATAGTCAAATGCATTGCAATACAGGGAAATCACAGAAAAACAAAACAGGATAGAAAAACAACAATAGTTTGGTCAGCTAGTTATGTAGCTGGCCTATTGCGCAGGCGTCAACTGATCTAAAGACACTGTACTATTCAAAACATAAAATTCAAAGTTGTGTCAAAAGTGTAATCCTGAGCATCAAGGTGTGTTTGCTGGTGTTTGTGAGTGTGTGTGTGTGAGTGAGTGAGTGAGTGAGTGAGTGAGTGAGTGAGTGAGTGAGTGAGTGTGTGTGTGTGTGTGTGTGTGTGTGTGTGTGTGTGTGTGTGTGTGTGTGTGTGTGTGTGTGTGTGTGTTGCTGGTGGAGGAAATATTTCCTGGTAAAACATTCCATGCCTTTATAGATCTGTATATGACAGTTTTCTTCATATAGTTGCTGGTGTTGGGTCTAGGCAAAATCAATAATGTTGTTGAAAAGATTCTGCCGTGGTATGTTGCGGGTTCAGTTCATCTAGACACGAGCCTATCTCTTTTTAGAACCGAACCCGTGACACTGATGACAACTCCATCATTAAAGAACATACAGTAACTGCATGTCAAAGATTATTCCAAGGAATAGAAGGCAAGACATATCATCCTACACGGCTCTAGGCCAATCAGTAACAAACATAAAATGTTTTCCCCTAAATGGTGACTAGGCACAAGTTGAACGCTGGTGCATAAGAGGCAATCCAAAGTCCAGAACACATTTTTGAGTACAGTACTTGCAAGTACTGTAACTCATGCCAATTAAAACTCTCTGTACACATACACAAATTTACGAGTGAGAGTCAGATGGGAGCCAGCCAATGGTCTTGTGTCTTTATTCCACCCCATCAGCAGCAGGTCAACCAAAAATGTCATGGCTGGAAAAGAGATGCCGGGTGTCTGAGAGAGTTTACGGTGTCTCCTGTTTATGGACCAACGCACCATCAACGCACCATCAGTGGCAACAAAATGACTATGTGGGCCTGGACACAGTGCGCCGCTGACTGCCTGAACACACTACATCAGCCCTGAAGCTAGCTACGCTAGGTCCCCCCCCCCCGCCCCATCTGATTAGTGTTGCACGGTAGTGCCATGCCACGGAGAGAGAGGGGAGAGGCGGGGACTATGTAGCGCCATTTGTCTGAGTCACTGTCTCTCTACCTCCATCTGTCTTTCTCTCTGTGCGCTGCAGCACTCCACTAGCTCTTTCTGTCACACACCACCTCTCTCTCTCGCACCTTCTCTGTTTCTGCGTCGTAAGTAAGAGCTCTTTCTCATTCACTGATCCTTTGCTTTTCCTGTTGGTCTCTTTGCATCTCTCTTTGTCTGTCTCTCTTTTTTCATCTCACCAAGGAAAGAACAATACAGAGACGGAGAGGAGAGGGGGAGAGGCCTTAAAGTCGAGGTGAACCCGTTCGTCACGTGCATCTGAGTCCGTTTCAGACTGAAAACAAATTGAGAGGTGGACCATATACGGTGTCGATGATTTGATTTGACAATTCTGTCGACTGGCTTTGGCATCGGCCCCTGAGAGCCAGGGAGGCTGTCAGGCTCAGAGGCGCGCGCCATTATCGTTATAAATGTAAATTAGATTCCTGGAATGCGTGTTTTAATGAGCCAGTTACATTTCTTTGCATTCTTAGACATTACCGTTTGATTTAGTTTGCATAATTGCAAATAATTGCATAATTGTAGTTAGTTTATGGGATAGGAATTCTGCCAGATGACAGGCACTAGGCGCCATTTTCTACTTCATTTGGAAGAGAAAATTATCCTAAAATGAAGATTTGATTGACAGCTGCATGTCGTGATATGATTGGTTGAAATGGGGTAGAAATTTGATAGTACTAGGTGACGTCAGCAAACTGTAAATTACTGTTATCAATGAAATCTTGAAAAATAACCTTTTGATGTGAAAAAGTGTGAAAAACTAAAGACATTATATTTTTGTGATTTTTTTTGCATACATTATTAAATAGGTGCACTGCATACCCAGGTATTTGAACTAAAAGAAAAGAAAAGTCATTTTTGGGTTCAGCTCGACTTTAAATGTTGTGACTGATCTTAACGGGTTGGCAACAATTTAAGTGAACCACTTGCCTTTAGCTTTCGTTGTTAGAAAACAGGGCAAAATAAAGTCTGTTATAATACCCACTAAGGTGAATAATGGCCTTCCTGCTGGCTGCCTCCGCTAAACAAAGAAAAACACCAGACGTGATTAATAGACTTATTTTGCACTGACATGTCTTGACTCATTACAGCAGCCCAGCACCAGACACTGACATTTGGTTTTAATAACTGCAGTAATAAAGGTCAAATCGTTCCCATCAATTAATTCATCCTTCCTTCTTTAATGAATGAGTTGAGAATGAAAGAGAAAAGTCATTTCTTAATAGGGATGCACGATATATCGGCAATCATATCGGTATCGGCCGATGTTGGTCATTTTTTAACATATCGGTCATATCGGTATCGGTCAGATGTTGCAATGTTAATATCGGTTATCATTATCAGCCAAATTCTTCACATTGATATGAAATAATGCAGTAAATCTATGATTTATGGGCTTTTCCAAAGGCTTTGCAAATAAAGAAATGCATAACTTTTTCAAATTCAGTGTTAACATGTGTTTTTCAGTATGTACAAAATGTGATGATCATAAAAATGTGGTTTTATACAGATCATATCGACATCGGTAAATATCGGTCATCGGCCATAACAGCAATGTTAATATCGGTTATCGGCATCGGCCAAAATTTTCATATCGGTGCATCCCTATTTCTTAAATTGCAAAAAGGAAATGTAATATGGAGAAAGGCTGGTGAATGGTCAGACAAGTGAATATTCTTCACTTTTTCAGGCTCTAGTTTGGTGAATCCATGGTGCACATGTCAAAGCACGGTCACCTGTCTGTTGGTAATTTTGCATCCAGAGGTGTGCAGACGAGTTGGAAACGGGGTAGGGTTAGGAGGAATACATTATCAGAAGGTGTGGTAGGGTTAGGAGGAGGAATACATTATCAGAAGGTGTGGTAGGGGCAACCGCTTTTTGCCTAGCTTGTATGATTTTCATGATCAACTACACCAGTGATACTCAACTGGCGGCCCGCGATGGAATTTAATTTTTTTTTTTTTTTTAATTGTCCGCCGTCTGCTCGCTACCCAGGCACTTATGTATGTACTTAACCTAAGTAACTATCCGGTGTGCACAACATTGTCAGACTAAACTCCGTCTGACACCTACAATCCGCTACAGAAAAATGTATATTGATTGTTTATTAACTGGCCCCTGGCCTTCTATCATTTCACGAAAGTGGCCCCCAGGCAAAGCAAGTTGAGTATCCCTAAACTACACCACTATGACTACTACACTTTTTTTAAATCCGCTGATTAGGGATGTAACGATAACCAGTTTGAATGATAACCGTGATCAAATTCCTTACGATAACCGTACCGTTTCAAATTAACGCGGTTCGCGGTCTTAAAGGGATACGCACACAAATGAGGGATATACACGCAAATGTTGTTTATCACCTACAAGTATACAACCTCTACCGCCTATAACTACTGTATCTAAATGTATTATGTTATGTATTATGTTAGTAGTATATAAAACACGACGTATCTCAAAACTTTAAAGATCCCTGTGTTTTTCTTGTGTTTATGTCCCCTACTCCTAAAATTACCCCCCTTGACTATACTGACTGTGAACATTTTGTGTGTTTTTACCCTGTAAGCACGCAACTAAAATCTGAGATTCAAAAGTAGGCGGGGCAAGCTACATTTGGTGGTACTTCACACATTCGAAAGCCAATAATATGCAAATACCAGTGTAGTACTGGATGCGTCGGCCTGCCAGATATGTGTGGGGTCCCGCAAAATGTCAGACAGCCAAGCTATGAGGCTTTATGACCCTATACCTCTCCTCCTCATTCCTCACCATATCAATTCTGCACAATAATGCGTGCCATTATTACCAGCCATTCTCAGGCGCGGGGCGGTTGTAATGTCACATGTAATAATGTGTAATGTAAAGTGCAGCATCCATTCTCATGGAGAGAAATAAGGGAGGGGGGGGGGGGCAGCAAAGAGGCCGTTTACACCTGGCATTAACATGTGCTTTCTGTCATCAGATTGCAATCAGATTGTGTTTTATCACTTGAAAGTACAGGTGTAAACACCCCCAAAACGCATTGAAGAAGGATTGCAATGATCGGCCAAACCACCTCCGGAGGTGGTCAGGGATGCATTGTGTACACATTGAACACAAGTGTAAATGCAATGTGTCCTCTCAATCTGGATACAGCAACTGTATGCGGATTGAGAGGACAACCATTTCTGCCATCAGATTGCAATCAGATTGCAATCTATCTGATGGCAGAAAACGCATGTTAACGCCAGGTGTAAATGCAATCAGGTTAATGTGGTCAAGTACAATCTGATTGCAATCTGATTGCAGAAAACGCATGTTAACGCCAGGTGTAAATGGAATCATAGAGAATACATATTAATTGGGGAGACACACTAATCAGATCCATCACGGGCATGTCAATTCTTTTTCATTTTAACAATTCATTGTAGTCGCGTTCCCTTCTGAATCATGTCTGTCTTAATAAATGAAAAGCATTAATAAATGAAATCTCTATCAAGGTTTCTATTTATAATTAACATGGCGGAGAACGAGAGAAGCGCGGAAAAAAAAGGAGCCAGTCAGATGTTCACCTTCTTACTTAGGTATTCCAGCTGAAGCACCAGCTGAGCGAATGACACATCAAGCAGACAGACAACGTCAGCTGTTGCCATATGGAAAGAAGCGTCTGGTTTATTTTTCTTTTTTTCCCTTCGGAGTGATTTTTGTTTTGGAGTGAGGGAATCAATGTGTATTCCAAGCAGGCTTCAAAACTGCTCATTAATAATACTGAAATTAACCAGCTTTCTTCTTCAAAATTTCTTGGTGTATTAATTGATGAAAATGTATCCTGGAAAAACCATATTGATAAAATGATGAAGTCTTACGGCATTATCCGAACGATTTCTTCCTTAGTTCATCGTTCTTGTCTTCCGACACTATATTATAGTTTAACATATCCTTATTTATCATACTGTAACATTATCTGGGCCAGTACATATCCTTCTTCTCTCCAGAAAATTGCTAATCCAAAAGAGATTCTTAAGACTTTATCAAATCGATTTGAACCATCAAATCAAATCAAATTAAAAGTAGTCCTCATGTGTGAAGATTATCCTGCTGAACACTGGTTCACGTTTGAATAAGCTTGCGTTAACCACAGACCTTATTAGAAGCATCGCGCCAAAAACTCATTCAAAAATCCCATAGGCAGAAACGGTGAAGAACCAGGAAGTGTTAGCATCTATGTTTTCCGGACTCATTCCTGCGGCTCTCTATACTTGACACTGCTTGAAGAGAAATGGCTCCTAAAAGCTAAATGAGATGACAACAATTTTTTTTTAAAGCGAAATATGACTCAAAATTCTTATTTATGTGGTCAAGGACAGTCCGTGTGAGCACAAAATCTCTAGAGTTAAAAATCCAAAGAAAGTTAAAGTAAACTGTCATGAAGATGCAGCAGATCTAAGAGCTTCTACACATACTGTAGTACAATGAATGGGAGACTGATTTTGTGGAGCACACAAACTATAGCCTAGGTTTTTTACCCAAACCTAGTATTATCTATCTGAACTACAAAATCGGAGGTGCTCTTACAATCACCTTTGCAATCATCATGGTGCATATGAGCACTCAAAAACTAAATGAATATTAAATCAAGATTTATCAAAAGGACTCTTTCCCCAGATAGGTACTTGGCTCTTTTTGGATGCTCGGAGGACTCTTTAAGCATCCCCTCGCATATTTTAAGAGCTCTGTTGGTACATGTACTAGCTTAAAAAACATATTCTCAAAGGATGGAAGGCACCAACTCCACCTGGCTATGAGCTGAATACAAATAATATTCACAAAAAAATAAACAAATTCTGCAGCCAGAAGCATTGATTGTGCACATCCAACCCCCTGACCTCTGCTTTGCTGCATCTCACTGGCTACAAGCAGCCCACTCAAACGCTTGAGCTGACATCCCTGTAAACAAACACATGCCACAGCAGGCCATTTTATCACTCAAACATAGGGGAACACAGAATTGTGGACCAAGGCACCTCAGCAGGCAAAGTAATAAACAAAAATAAGAAGGGAGCTCCTTGAATTTTTACAAGAATAGTATTTAATCCCGAAGTAGTATATTCGTGTACACAGCAGTGTTACAAACAGAATATATCTTCGATACGCGCGTTTCAACCACACAGGGTCTTCATCAGGCTGGAATAGCTGCTATTCTGCTATAGCTGCTATTCCAGCCTGATGAAGACCCTGTGTGGTTGAAACGCGCGTATTGAAGATATATTCTGTTTGTAACACTGCTACACGAATATACTACTTCAGGATTAAATACTATTCTTGTAAAAATTCAAGGAGCTCCCTTCTTATTTTTGATCACTCAAACATAGCCAGTGTAGCCTAGTAGTGCTGATTTTTCAGTCATTTTTGTGTGACAGTGAGGCTACTAGTCACCACTATATATTGTAATCTTACTGATTGTTATTTATGTAATTGATACTAGTTCTAATTTAATACTGTAGCTAGGCTACTAGTGACTTATTTGGTTTTTACGGGACTGATGTAGTAGCAATTAAATGTTGACTGGTAGTATTTATGTTGCACATATTTTAATAAAGATTTGTCTGAAAAGACATGAATATTGTTTTAACGTTCATGAACAGTGCTACTGTGCTTTCACCTCACGCAGCTCTCTTCTTCGATCTACAGTCTTTACAGCTAATACATTTGTATTGATCAGAAAACGACTTTTACTGTAGGCTATTCTAATGAAAGAAAAACATGACATAACATTACTAAACAAACGAAGCACCATATTTTATACTAATTGATTATCCCTAACATTAACCATTACAGCTCAAAATAACAAAAGCTCAAACATGACTGTAATGCTAAATTACCCGTTTGCTAGCAAACAGTAGCTAAACATGCTAGGCTAATCCTCATGCCAAGCTAGCAAACAACTGACCCTAACGTTACACAACAACCTTCAACATACTGACGAATTCACATAAAGTTACAAACAGCATTTGACAACCTGGCCGGTTACCATTGCTCACCTGAAAAGACGTTCATGAACAGTGATACTACTGTGCTACTGCGCTTTCACCTCACGCAGCTTTCTTCTTCTGTGAAAGTCTTACAGCAGGAGCACATGTGGAATACCTCCCTGCGTAGCTACTGCCGCCTACTGGTTAAACCTGGTAATATTCCCCCAAAAAGCACTGAGATTACAGGCGCTCTGTTCAGTCACACAATACCGCTTGAATAACCAAAGAAATATGAAAATAACACCAAAAAATGTCCCATTAATTCTGAACTAACTTATAAATGTACCATAATAACCATGGCCCAACATTTACAGTTCCTAAGTTATATTCTTATTCCAAAAGAAGATAAACGTATGCAATTATTAACATTACTAGTAGAAATATACTGCATGTATTCTTTAAAATAGCCTGCTTGACGATGACTGGTCTGGTCAAACTCAATCATGGCAAACTCAGCGAGCTGTGTGTATTGTAAAGCGCCATATTCAATGGTAGGAAATGCATGTGACATCATGGGAATAGAATAGGCTACAAAATGATTCAAAAACCATAGAATCTAAAATAAAATATGGAAAGAAAAAAAAACATATGCTCAGTATGAGTGAGTAGCGCCGGCTAGCGGGGTAAAGTGAACTCCAGCCTCCTCCTACCGTGAATGGTCTTGCCCAGCCATGAACAGTCAGCAGCAGTCCACACAGCGGCAGATAGTCTACCTCCACGGTAGAGTCGCTGCTGAACATGGCTCCTCAACTCGCCAACAGACTTGCTAAATTCATCCGACGTTTTCCAAAATGTTCACATTTAGCCAAGGATTTCAAACTCCAAACGAGATGAAAAATAAATGAACCTAAGACGAGTGTTCAGGTGTTTCACAGGTTTAAACAAAACTGGCGAACTCTCTCTCTGTCATCTGGAAAAGGTGGTTGTCACTTTTCTGTCTTCTTTCTTTCTTGTGCATGACATGCATGGCCAGGGTTGCCAGGTCTGTGTGACAAAACCAGCACAATGAATGGCCAATAAAACCAGCCCAATACAAGACCACAAAATATGCCTCTGCCAAACCTACAGTATAGGCTACACTGCTTTTAAAGTCCAACAGCATTGCTATCATTGCCATATGTATTGTAATATCTACAAAGTAACACCAAATGTTTAGTGTGCCAAGCAGTTTTCCCTCAACAGTTCTTCACCTATAGGCTAGCTCATAAAATAATAATAATAATTAGATACAGAATATTATCAAAAATCAAATAGACCAGTGGTAGGCTACTTCTAACCTTTTTATAGCCTTCGTAGCCATAACTGTAAACTGTATTGGTAGATTAACAATGAAGAGTGTGAAACCTATGAACAGAAGAATTCTCTCAGTGTGAAAATAAAATATTCTCAATTTTTCTAGGGACCCCCCAGAACCCCCCCAAGGACCTACAGTACTGTATGGCAGTTCACGAACCATGGTGTAGACCAATTAACTGTCTGACACACAAGCTAACCTGTTGCTTTGTCATTTCACTTTATCTTCCTTTTCCCCTCTTCCTCCCTGCCTGGACACCATGAATGCAGTGTTTTTACTTTACTGCGTAGACCTACAGGATTTTAGATGCAAAAACCAGTTTCTGGCAACACTGTGGAACCAAACAATCTGACCTCTGACCTCCAAACTTGATCAATCATTAGGTGACTATAAACTGCAAAATATATTTGTATTATATGTTATCGTATATATTTATTTTTTATTGAATGTTATCGACAGTTGATATCATCAAATATTTATGCTCTGTAAGCTGAAATTCCGTTTTAGCTTCATCTCTTCAATGAAGAAGAGAGCGGTGGACTGCAGCAGTCTGAGTCAAACAACAGAAAACATGGCAACACATGTTGAACTGAATCCCAGTCTACCTGAACTGTTTTACAAAACGTCTTCCAGATGCAGAATATGGAAGTATTCCATTTACAAAGACAGATCACCCAAAAGACATCAAACTCCTTGTGCAATAAGCCACAGCAAAGCTGTCCAAGTCAAGTGCGGTAAGTTAACAGCAGTAACCTAGAAAAGCATCTGAGTGGTCATTGTCCTGTGACATTACTTCATGGTTTTCCTTGTGTTTGCAGTGATCTAAAATAATAGCCACTTGAACTTTATCTGCTTTAAACTGTAAGTTGACTGAAATATGGCTGAATAGTCAGATCAAAGATCATTAGTTGTTCTAATGTAGCAAAGCTCACTGAGAGAACTTGGCACAATATAAGTCCAGTGCTTAAATTTCTAGCCAAGTGTTTATTAGTAGAATGTACCAATTGATGAACTGCTTTCCAGTTGTATTTATTCTTTCACTAGTGACAAGGCTTTTCGTGTCAGAGGTTCATGTGTCACAAATATATTTTACCATTTGGAAATTGGCCTATGATTCATTTCAGATGCATCCTGTATGCACTGTTTCTTAATCAACTTTAATATGATCAGTTAAGTGAATGACAGTAATGTTCTTTCACCTCACAATTTTAATGTTACAAGACATGGAGTCATGATTCAAAATTATGAAGCTGTTCATTAGAAACTGTAAATAGAAAATTCCAAACACATTAATTGGGTAAATGGATAAATATGTTTTTTTGAGTATTTGACAGCTATCAAAAATTTATCCCAGCACCTACAATAATGCAACATCAGCATCCGTGGTCACAGATGATGCCTGTATATTAGTTTCTGCTGTATTATTTACCTTATTAGTTTCTGCTGTGTTATTTACCTTATTAGTTTCTGCTGTGTTATTTACCGGCATTAAACTCAAATTACTGGCCTTTAAAATGCCTTCAGTTTACAATGTGTGGGCTGCAACACTCAGCCAATGTTTAGTGCTAATATATTCTGCTTTGGGTATTTTGAGTTCAATGTCCAAGACTGCTTTGGACTAGCATAGTAACAAGAACAAATGTCCAAATTGCTGATACTTGGAGGCTTCTTGAGAGTACAACATGCATTTCCATAAGGCATTAATGGCTCCAGATTTGCTGGTTTGACTTTGGAACTGTAATTTCTTTTTTATTTGGAGGCATATTTCAATTATGAGAGAGCGGTTGGTAGGTTGAACAAGATACTTTATTTATCAAATGGGGGGAACAGAAGGGGGAAACCAGAAGGAGGCCAGGAGGCCAGGAGGCCAGGAGGCCAGGAGGCCAGGAGGCCAGGAGGCCAGGAGGCCAGGCCAAGTTGGGAGGCGCCAGCCGAGAATCGCTGTAAGACGCCGAGGTGAAGGCCAGAAAATATAGCCTAATTATTCGGTAATCCCAAGCCGAGGTAAGCCAAGTTACGGATCGACCTCAAGTGACCACTGGAGATCAGATCAGAGGAGGGGGTGATGTGGAACCCTTGCTATATGTACTAGGATGGACTGGCAACGACTGATGTCATGAATGATGTCATACTGGACAGGATCAACTGAC
Source organism: Poromitra crassiceps (assembly GCF_964638095.1). NCBI lineage: Eukaryota > Metazoa > Chordata > Actinopteri > Beryciformes > Melamphaidae > Poromitra > Poromitra crassiceps. Next base: position 18,053,222 of record NC_139641.1, read on the forward strand.
GTCACGCTTGGGCTTGACTGACGTCACAGGCTGATCAGGTAACGTGAATATGGTGGCCTTCCTGATTGAAATGTGGTTGAAGCCTCTCAAAGTAAAATGCAATCTGCTCCTCCAGTTCTATACAGCCATCCTAGAAAGCATCCTCACCTCATCCATAACCATCTGGTACGGCAATCTGGACAGTAACTCACGCAACAAACTCCAACGAATAATTAAAAAAAAGCTTCAAAAATTATAGGTACCCCACTCCCATCACTAGACACTCTCCACCATAAACGGACAATCACAAGAGCACAAAAAATAGTTTCTGACCCATCTCACCCAGCCAATCACCTGTTCCAACTGTTGCCCTCTGGACGGCGCTACAGATCCATTTCCACCAAAACAACCCGATTCAAAAACAGTTTTTTCCCACTGCCATCAGGTTTCTGAACTCCACTCACCTCTGAAATACCACTGCATACCTCTCCAGCAATGTATATGTTGAATGTTTTGTATTTATGGTGCCATATGTCTGTGTACTGTAATGTCTTATGCTGACACAATATTCATGTGCTTAACAATTGCTGTACCGAAAGCAAATTCTGCCGACTTTGTTGTGCAGTCCTTAATAAATTAATCTGAATCTGAATCTAAGAGTCATATCTGTGTTACCGGCAAGTGATGGGGAGTCAAGTACAGTGTCAAATCTTTCATAAGCCTGACCTTGAAAACAGCATTACATAACTGCTTTATCTACAGTACCATAATGCAGCTGCTAAAGTATCAACAATGATTCAGCTCTTCAATCCATCCCCGCTCTCCATCTACACCCTGCATTCCATTAGCAGAGGTCTCTATTCACTGAATTTGAGCCATGCAAATGTGCCAGGAGAAGCTATATATCTGTCCATGCTGGCCCCTACGTTCACCTCTGAAGGAGGAGAAGCTATATATCTGTCCATGCTGGCCTCTACGTTCACCTCTGAAGGAGCAGCTATATATCTGTCCATGCTGGCCCCTATGTTCACCTCTGAAGGAGAAGCTATATATCTGTCCATGCTGGCCCCTACGTTCACCTCTGAAGGAGGAGAAGCTATATATCTGTCCATGCTGGCCCCTACGTTCACCTCTGAAGGAGGAGAAGCTATATATCTGTCCATGCTGGCCCCTACGTTCACCTCTGAAGGAGGAGAAGCTATATATCTGTCCATGCTGGCCTCTACGTTCACCTCTGAAGGAGGAGAAGCTATATATCTGTCCATGCTGGCCCCTACGTTCACCTCTGAAGGAGAAGCTATATATCTGTCCATGCTGGCCCCTACGTTCACCTCTGAAGGAGGAGAAGCTATATATCTGTCCATGCTGGCCTCTACGTTCACCTCTGAAGGAGGAGAAGCTATATATCTGTCCATGCTGGCCCCTACGTTCACCTCTGAAGGAGAAGCTATATATCTGTCCATGCTGGCCCCTACGTTCACCTCTGAAGGAGAAGCTATATATCTGTCCATGCTGGCCCCTACGTTCACCTCTGAAGGAGGAGAAGCTATATATCTGTCCATGCTGGCCCCTACGTTCACCTCTGAAGGAGGAGAAGCTATATATCTGTCCATGCTGGCCCCTATGTTCACCTCTGAAGGAGAAGCTATATATCTGTCCATGCTGGCCCCTACGTTCACCTCTGAAGGAGCAGCTATATATCTGTCCATGCTGGCCCCTACGTTCACCTCTGAAGGAGCAGCTATATATCTGTCCATGCTGGCCCCTACGTTCACCTCTGAAGGAGGAGAAGCTATATATCTGTCCATGCTGGCCCCTACGTTCACCTCTGAAGGAGCAGCTATATATCTGTCCATGCTGGCCTCTACGTTCACCTCTGAAGGAGGAGCAGCTATATATCTGTCCATGCTGGCCCCTACGTTCACCTCTGAAGGAGGAGAAGCTATATATCTGTCCATGCTGGCCCCTACGTTCACCTCTGAAGGAGGAGAAGCTATATATCTGTCCATGCTGGCCCCTACGTTCACCTCTGAAGGAGGAGAAGCTATATATCTGTCCATGCTGGCCCCTATGTTCACCTCTGAAGGAGGAGAAGCTATATATCTGTCCATGCTGGCCCCTATGTTCACCTCTGAAGGAGGAGAAGCTATATATCTGTCCATGCTGGCCCCTACGTTCACCTCTGAAGGAGGAGCAGCTATATATCTGTCCATGCTGGCCCCTACGTTCACCTCTGAAGGAGAAGCTATATATCTGTCCATGCTGGCCCCTACGTTCACCTCTGAAGGAGGAGAAGCTATATATCTGTCCATGCTGGCCCCTACGTTCACCTCTGAAGGAGCATGCTTGTGAATACAAGTGTATCATCAGCCACTAAGATGGCTGTTTGAAAAGTGTTTGACAGGTGGTTATTTAACAGCCCTGCTCTTCCTCCTTCAGCTTTGGCGAGAGATCATTTCACGTATGATACACAGCATGCTGCTTATCTGCAGTATATAAAGAGCACGTTATTTCACGTATGATACACAGCATGCTGCTTATCTGCAGTATATAAAGAGCACGTTATTTCACGTATGATACACAGCATGCTTATCTGCAGTATAAAGAGCACGTTATTTCACATATGATACACATCATGCTGCTTATCTGCAGTATAAAGAGCACGTTTATTTGGAGCAGTTTGGTTTTGAAAAGGAAAATGCCCGTGTCACTTTCCAAACACAAGATAATTTTGTAATTTTTTTAAAGTGTGTTATGAAAGGGGGGATACAATGTCCTCAGCATGCAGCAGTTCTATTTTCACTTTGGACCCCTTATGTCTCTTTCCCTTTATTTTATATATATTTAACTCATTCAGGGCCAGTTTAGGACTGCCAATATTTAGCACAGGCCAAAGATTTTCATAATTGTTGGTCATCTTTCAAGACCCACAGTAAATTATCTATTAGCACCAGAGTGATTTGCAATACCTCAAAATGAAGATGTACGTCTCTGGGTTCACCAGGGAAAAAAAAGTGAGCTTTTAGCATGTTCTGTACTCTACTTATAGCCATTTATATACACCCTGTTTTCACCAAAAAGGTCTCCCAGAGAAAATAAACAGGAGAAAAGGCAATTTTTGTAAAAGGGCACAATCTCAAGCAGAACTCACTCTCAATTCTTTTATTTTGAACTGTATTGACATCAGACATGTAAATATTATTCGTTAGGACACAAATGACAAAAAAAAAAAAAATATATATATATATACACATGAAGTGCTTTTTTTTTACATTCAACAATACAGTTTACTCGGTGTGAGTGAGTGTGCAGACAGACAGACAGACAGACAGACAGACAGACACACCGACAGACAGACAGACAGACAGACAGACACACACACACACACACACACACACACACACACACACACACACACGATCCCCCTTTTAGATTTCTAACCCCACATAGGATAAGCAATAACCACGCCCTGTGGCGCTGGGATTGGCCAGGAGCAACACTGGAGGGCACGCAGCCCAGCGATTTCATGAACCAACTGAAGAGCTCTTGAGAAGGACAGCGGGCTGCTGTGTCTGCCTTCTGCCCGCTGCTGCCTAGCTGTTCCTGTGTTTATTTTTGATTTGTTCTGGTACACCCGTCCTCGTCCATGTCTCCCTCTATTTGATCGTTCCCGTTTTCCCCTCGGCTATTCAACACGTCCTCACCGCCCTCGCAAACTGATCGATCATTTCCTCATTCCTCCGATGATCAAACACATCTCTTGATTACTTTCTCCCGTTTTCTCCTGGCTGGCACAGAGGAAGGCGACTCCAGCTCGTGCAGCGCGCCGAGGGCGTTTCAATGGCGTTTCTCCTGTCTGCACAAGGAAGCGTTACCCGTTTTGCTGCTTTTCCTCTTGCTCAATTTCAAAACAACAGCTGCGGTATGTGTTTGATCGCGTGCTGTCGGCTACCCTTTGAAGGCAGGGACCTGTGTCTGTGTCACAGGCTGGGCAAGTGTTTGCTGCAGGCGCTGCACCAATAAAAACAAAAACACGTCAAACACGTCATTGGCGGGGAGGGCTATTTCTGATAACACGTCAAAGACGTCATTGGCGGTGAATGAGTTAAGCAATATCACACGAGAGGGAGTGCTGTTGTTGGCTAATATTGGCACTGCTGTGATTCGGTCGTAGGCACGAGGCCGCAGGCCGAGTGCCGAAGGCAATCACAGCAGTGCCGATATTAGACAACAACAGCACGACCTCGAGTGTGATATTGCTTTTATACAACAGTTCTATTAAACAAAGCTGATTAAAAAAATGACAAAAAGCTGAGAAAATATATGATTTCTCTATTTATTCCTCCGCCAACAAAAATTGTTCCCTCAGCTTTCTGCTTTGCTGAAAATGTAGCCTAATCAGCCTAATTAACTGCAGGCTGTCTACTTTACTACTGTCTACTCTACAGCTGTGAAGCATTTTGTTGATTAGGGCAGCTGTGAAGCGGAGTGATCTACACACAGTGAAGCACCAGTGCATTATCATGAAATATTGGCACTGGTAGGATCCCTCTTGTCCAATCAAATTGCCCGGCCGGAACTACCTGTTGTATAAATATATATATATGTATATCTGTATCTATACATGGATATTTCAGTAGGCCAGTCAGTGATGGTTGTATTGCCTTCCCACCTACACTCATCTGACAGGTTTACTCTCTGTGTCCTTTTGATTCAGCCCTAGTTGGTGATCGTCACTTCAATGAGATGCATTAGAAATGACTACGGTAATCAGTCATCATTGTTGTGTTAGAAGCTGTTTACATTTCTTTAAATTGTGTAATTGGTCTCTGGCGTGAATATAAGAGTATTATTTGCACACAGTGTTCCCCTGTTTGTATAAAAGCCAATCTGCACTTGAGCTTTGGGTGGAAACACACTACAAGCTCTCTTAAACTAACAACAGATGGGCTCCCAACCAAACTTGGAATGGAGAAAATGTCTCACTGACAACGTTATACTTCGATCCAAATCTTTGATATTTCTGTTGATATATATACACACACACACACACACACACACACACACACACACACACACACACACACACTATAATTACCTCTAGGATTTGCTTTCATCAGAGCCATATTGCAACATCTTGGGACTCTCATCTCAACATGAATATCAACTCTTTGAAGATGATTATCGAGCAGTGCTCAGCCAACAGAATATGTTCAGTGACTGTATACGTGCACAGTTCTCTTAGCATAGTGTCAAGTTGTTGCAGTGATCATAGTGATAAAGTGCGTTTCATGAAATAAATTGGCTTTTTGTGAGAAAGTTGTTGTCTCTGCGCTCAAACCACTGTGTCATTACTGTACTTTAATTGAGAAGGAAATGCTTTGAAGGATATATGACATTTTGGATTGGGCCGTCGGTTCCTTTGAAACCGAAAGCACGGGATACACATGTGTGTATCCCTTTAAGACCGCAAACCACATTAACGCAGTCTTAACGGGATACAGTACGCACACAAATGAGGGATATACACGCAATGCTGCATCAGGTATCAATGGGTTAACATGCACAGTCAAAATACGGATCCTGGTCAGTTTGGCGGAGACTGTTCTGCTTCTGTGTGAAAAAAGCCACTGTGGGAATGGCGGAGGCATTGCAAACCTCGCCTGCTGCCTGCCTGCAACCCCGCTGACAGGAACAAGCATTGGTTGTCGTGTGTACATAAAAGATGAGCTCACATCTCCACCCCGCTGCCTGGCAGCCATCAAACATCACATCTCCACCCTGCTGCCTGGCAGCCATCAAACATCCTTCGAGGTGCACTGCTGCCTGGCAGCCATCAAACATCCTTCGAGGTGCACTGCTGCCTGGCAGCCATCAAACATCACATCTCCACCCTGCTGCCTGGCAGTCATCAAACATCACATCTCCACCCTGCTGCCTGGCAGCCATCAAACATCACATCTTCACCCCGCTGCCTGGCAGCCATCAAACATCCTTCGAGGTGCACTGCTGCCTGGCAGCCATCAAACATCCTTCGAGGTGCACTGCTGCCTGGCAGCCATCAAACATCCTTCGAGGTGCACTGCTGCCTGGCAGCCATCAAACATCACATCTCCACCCTGCTGCCTGGCAGCCATCAAACATCACATCTTCACCCCGCTGCCTGGCAGCCATCAAACATCCTTCGAGGTGCACTGCTGCCTGGCAGTCATCAAACATCCTTCGAGGTGCACTGCTGCCTGGCAGTCATCAAACATCACATCTCCACCCTGCTGCCTGGCAGCCATCAAACATCACATCTTCACCCCGCTGCCTGGCAGCCATCAAACATCCTTCGAGGTGCACTGCTGCCTGGCAGTCATCAAACATCCTTCGAGGTGCACTGCTGCCTGGCAGTCATCAAACATCACATCTCCACCCTGCTGCCTGGCAGCCATCAAACATCCTTCGAGGTGCACTGCTGCCTGGCAGCCATCAAACATCCTTCGAGGTGCACTGCTGCCTGGCAGTCATCAAACATCACATCTCCACCCTGCTGCCTGGCAGCCATCAAACATCACATCTTCACCCCGCTGCCTGGCAGCCATCAAACATCCTTCGAGGTGCACTGCTGCCTGGCAGCCATCAAACATCCTTCGAGGTGCACTGCTGCCTGGCAGCCATCAAACATCACATCTCCACCCTGCTGCCTGGCAGTCATCAAACATCACATCTCCACCCTGCTGCCTGGCAGCCATCAAACATCACATCTCCACCCTGCTGCCTGGCAGCCATCAAACATCACATCTCCACCCTCCTGCCTGGCAGCCATCAAACATCCTTCGAGGTGCACTGCTGCCTGGCAGCCATCAAACATCCTTCGAGGTGCACTGCTGCAGTAGTCTCTCAAGCCAGTCTATCTTTCCCACAATCTTGGAATGCTCCAGAGACAGTCTGTACTTCAGCCCATTACAATGTGGACAGATAGTTGTCATCTTCCAAAGGGGGGGGGGGGGGGGGTATTGGTCGATGGTATTCGACCAATCACGAAACATAACCGAGGCAGGTGATTGGATACTTATTTTGACCGGATATCCTGCCGTACTTTTTGACCAGCTTTGACCAGACGTGTAGTTGTCGGGAGCAAATTGCAAATTGTGGGAGCCAACATGTGTCTTGAGAGACTACTGCTGCGGGGGCTTCTTCCTTACCTTGTCCGGAAGTTGGCCGGATGTGGGTGCCCGTCGTACAAAGATAAAAAGTCATATTCCTCCTCCACAGCGAAAGATTGAAAAACTATATGAATCCTGTTCCTCTCCTCGGCTACAATCACCCAGGTACAGTTCGCTCCGTTCGGATATCCATATGGAAACCCCGGGCTCTCGATCGTCCCATTCTTCCCTTTTAAAGTGCCTCCGCAAGTATGGATGAAACCTGGAGAGAGAGAGAGAGAGAGGGAACAAAACAATGAGTTACGACCAGACACCTTCTAGCCAGAGGGGAACGGCTCTGCCATTTGTGGAGAGACAGAAGTGGATGAGGAGTTGTATTTATCAGGAGTAAAAAATGCTCTTCATGACATGGGGGGAGAAAAGACAGAAAACATATTGAAGTCCGATAAACCTTGCCCTGTGCATGTAAACTAGCATTTTAAAAACGTTCATCTACTCCCATCTGGCACTCTGAACAGCAACAAATAGAAAGCAATCAGAATATCTGTAAGGATTTCAAACAAGGTTATAGATGCTATCACACTCAAGCTCAGACAGTCCATTTCAGGCACAATATTTATTCACCCAAAAAGGAAGTGTTTAGAAATTGTTCTCTTATCAGTTGGCAGAAAGTGCAAAGTGCAGCAAGACAACAGTAAAGATGCATGATAAAGTCCCTGTGTTTTGAGCTGTAAGTAGTTCAGCCTGGATGCAGAAGAAAATATGGGCATTGGATATGTGTCTGACCTCCACAGATACTGTACATACAGTAGAATATCATCTTTCTGAACTAAAAATATGTTGCATATCATGTTTCTAGATACGGGTATATCGACGGTATACATGTCTTTTTATTTTATTTTTTATAATTATTTGTATTGAGTGAGAGTAAGGGTCAGTACAGGTTGGATAAGGACAGACAAAACACAATTTGACGTTGGTTAAGTTGTACATTCACAAGTATGCGATCCAATAGTCAACACAACATAATGTACCTACCCAAACCATTATCCCCACACTATTTCAACACCTACATGTATGCATATGCTCTCTCTCTCTCTCTCTCTCTCTCTCTCTCTCTCTCTCTCTCTCTCTCTCTCTCTCTCTCTCTCTCTCTCTCTCTCTCTCTCTCTCTCTCTCTCTCTCTCTCTCACACACACACACACAAGAACGACAGAATAAAATACAGGACAAAAAGTAAATAAAATAAATTAAGAAGTACTTTGTAATCATTCATAAATGCTGGGTGAAATTTGGGTGGTTTTTGCTGCCCAACTCAGGCTACAAGGCTTCATAAATTGAGTTCCATATAATTTGAAATTGTTTCTCTTTATTGCTGTCTTCCAACATTGTCCTCTCAATACTTAAGTAATATTTCATTCATGTTTTCCATTTTTGAAATGATGGTGCTTCTTTATTTTTCCAATTTTGCAGTATTAGTTTCTTATAGACCAATGATGCAAAAAGAATTTGTCACAATACCAAAAGGCATGTATGAGGGAGTCACTCTGAGTGCTACATTTTAAACATCTATCCGAGGACGGTATACATGTCATATCATAGAGTCTGCTACAGTATTAAATAGCACGGTGGCCAGTAAGGGTGATGCGATGGATGGAGGGTGTAAACGCTTGCCTTTCCCACCGGAGGGCAGTCTTTGATCGCCAGCATTTCCAAAGTCTACATTTCAACCATATGTCACATTTAACATTTTTTGTTATATGTTGTTTTGCCAAACCCAAACCATAACTATAACCTTCACTCGCCTAAACCAAAGTCGTTTTACTTGCCTAAACGTAACCAACGTTGTTTTATTTGTGTTTATGGTTGGAAATTATTCATCTCAAATCCACGTTGAGATTGTAGGCTTGCAAAAACGCAAAAATGCCACGTTTTAGAAATGCAAAAGGCAGATGTTTTGTTTCAAATCAGTGTCATATTTAAATGGTGGAACGCAGATTTGGTCAAAATCAGATCAGTGGAGGTGATGAGCGAACATATGATGCTGTTCCCTCCAGGGCCCGAAATTAGAGCCCGCCACCCGCCAATGGCGGGCATATTTTAGCTTTGGCGAGTTAGGTTTGGCATCTGTCCGCCACGTGGCGGGTCGCAACATAGTCGTCAAACTGTGTGTAGCCGCCTGTGTCCACCTTAGCGTCTTTTTCCGACTGTTAAACGCTGGGAGTGCGCTGGGGAGCGCTGATCCCAGCGCACAATATACAAGGAAGCAGTCTGAAATTAACGTTAGTTCAGTGCGGTAGTATAACACGAGTGCTTCCTGAGGCTGTTCCATTCTGACTCTCCCGTATAGGCTACCAAACGTGACTCTGGAATGAAATGCAGCCGTCAGTTTAGCGGAGGTAAATTGACAGCCTAACGTCGGGCGAATCAATCAATCAATGAATCAATCGCTCGCACTTGTTGCCGACACTCGTATGATGCAGTATATATGAGGATATAATAGTTATGTGTGTTTTGGTGCGCAGCTGGCTAACACGAGTGCTTTGTGAGACTGTTTCACATGGCTCTCCCGTATAGGCTACCAAACATGACTGCATCATGTTCCTGCATCCAGCACTTGAACAGGGCAGTCGCTTTTCTTTCTCGCTCTCCCTTATCTCCCTTCTTTCCCTCTGCCTGCAACAACACCCAGAGCAAACTTGCATTCGTCTACTCGAAATGACAAATATGGATTTATTGGATTTACTAAGCTGGTCTCTCAACGCAAATCAACTAAACTTTGAAGAATGCGGGGTCCGGGGAGCCCCCACCCTCTGCCCAGACGGATCTTTCGCCGCGGGATACGGGAAGACAACAGCGATTGACCCTAGGCTGTGACGTCATGAAAATTGAGATGGGCGGTCAGTGAATTTGAACTGTGATATATCATAGAAATTCCACTGATCTGCAAGAACTAAGTTGGGAATCAGAGACTTGACACCTGCTGTTGACTTTCTGGTCTGTGTGACCCTGGTCTGTGTGACGTGTAACTAAGGAATTCCAGGCAACCAAAACATTTTATCCTAATCTGGACTCTCTACTGCCAAGGACGCAGCTCTCCTGATATTTCGTCTACAACTGAGCTCTTCCCCCCCCAAACCCCCCGCCTTGTTCCCTGACAGCTCTTGCATCATCCCCCCTCCCCCCCCCCCCCCACTCCCTCTTCCTCCGATACATCCATCTGGCGCTGATCACAGCGAGCCACTTGCGATGTTTGAGGAGCTAGTGCAACGGTGGCGCTACGCATGCGGCGACCCGGCTGAGGGCAGTAGATGGTCTTTTGGAATCTGTACATAATGCAACAAATGTTTATGTATTGTATAATATTGAAGTGTGCCTTATTACTTTTTCAAACTAGTAATAATGTATCTCAATTCTGAAGTGTGCCTTCATTACTACTATCAAATTAGTAATGATGTTGTAATTTCCACTACTGTCTGATGTGAACCAAAGTGCCCTTCTGGGACATGCATTAAACTGATTGATTGATTGATTGATTGATTGACTGGAGTGGAATGGAACGCAGTCATCAATTTAGCGGAGGTAAAAAGCGTCTTTTAACCTCTGCTAAATTGACAGCCTACATCGGGCGAATCAATCAATGAATCAATCGCTCGCGCTTTTTGCCGAGCTCGTATGATGAGGAGATTAATCAAAATGCTTACCACCAATAAAGCCGAAGCGGAGCCGAGAACGAGTGCAGGAGAGCTAACGCAGGTGCCAGGTGTGAGTGGGAGAGAAAGGTGTGTAGCCCAAGTTGTGCGCTGTCTGCAGTGCACTGAGACTGTCGCAGTTATTACTTTTAGCTGCGTTGTTTTTTTCTTACAACAATTTAAGCTCAAGATTGACTTGACATGTATTGATAAGATTGACTTGACATGTATTGATTAATCAACCATCAATCAATATATTAAAATAATTTGCTTCAAATTTTACTCTGGCCTCTTATTTAAGTGTGTATTCTTCAACGTAATACCTTATCTACTTGAAATGTACTGGAAAAAATTGATCTATATGGATATATGTGACACAAAAATGCGTTTTTTTTTTGGCCGGTAAGAAATATGGCCGGTGGGTCAAAAAGTTAATTTCGGGCCCTGGTTCCCTCCCTGAGATGCATCAGTCCCCCAGGTTTCAGCAAAATCCAACAAGAACAAACAGTGTAGCTAGTCTGAGCACCCTTTACTCCACTTTTGGCCATGGGGGCGTAAACCAAGGAAACAGGAAACAATACCGGAATACAATACAGAGGTTACGCTAGAGCCTAATAAAAAGAACAACAACACAAGTTAGTGTTAGCACATTTCTCCAGTAGTCACTGCCGAGGAAGGTTTCTGGAGAGCTAAAGACAATGGAGTACTCGCCATGTGAAATCTTATGATCAATGTCCATGTCTTTCCCAGCACCGGCAGCAGAGCAGAAATGCCTTTGGATTTCAACTGTTGTACTTGATCCTCCATTATCGATAACAGCGGACAGACAACTATAACTATTCCATCAACTGGCCATTTGTTTGAAAAGTAAAGCTTCTGTATTGGCTTAAAATATGTGATATTGTGAATCCGCAATGTTTCTACAAGAACTTCTAATAAAAAACTTCATTTGGTACGTCCATCTTTTGTTAATGACTGATGAGTCTCGCGTTGAGGCTAGTTGTTTGCCATGTTTGTGTCTGATCTCAAGTGAATGAGCTGTTTCCACTGCTTGTTTCCTGTCTAGGGCGGGCTCTAGGCCGGAAACAGGCCGAATGACAAAATCCCTTGTAAACGGAGGAGAAGAGCCTGGTGACGCAAGGTTACAGTGTAGCAGTCACACACCTCCCTTAGGCCGATCGGTGCAATTGTAGAAATGTCAAGACGTCATTTATAAAATGCTGGAACAGCACAACGATACATAATTTCCCAAAGTTGGTCAAAATTCAATCAGTGGCATCCGAGATACTGTGTGTTACAGATTTCATTGTAGAGAGGGGGGGGGGGGGGGGGACAATTATTTACTAACTAATTTACCAGCAAGTTTCAGCATGCCTAGTCCACTTCGAATTAGAGAAAGAATAGTGTCGAACAACTACAGCAAAAATACATGAGGGCTGCAATGATGGCGATGAGTGTTATACATCTAACCGTGCTCCTGTTGTTCATCTCAGCAGCGTTACTGTTCGATTCCAGCTATAGGGGCTCAAAAAGCTCCAGAGACGACCACGCAGACAACCAAGCAAGGTCTTGCAAATTGTTGCCAGAAGCCCTTAGCACTCTGTTCCCCAGCCCACGCAAGATACGTCTTTGCCCCTCAGTCTGCAGGCTTGCTGTAAAAATCAATACGCTTGACGTATTGGCTCAGGCACTTAGCATCATTGTCAAACTACAATACTTTGATTACTTGGCTAGGCTTTTTGGTGTAAATCTGAAGGAGCGAGTGCAGCACAACTCTATAATGAAGGGATTATAGCCAGCACAGCACACACACAAAATCTGTCTCCCCTTACACATATATATATTTATGCATTTACTCCACATCCACACCACACAACACGAGTGCCATTTTATTTGAGGTTATCCTGCACATTGTCTTAATGAAAAGCAAACTTAATTAAGATTCATGTTTTTTTTTTATCTCCCACACTTCCCTCCTCGTACTGTAATTAGCTTTTCTCACTGTGTAGGTAATGGATGCTTGTGCACGCACAGTGTTGGACATACACACTCAGTGCAGAATAGACAGAACGCCAGGCAGCCACACGGAACAAGGCAGCTCTGCCCACCGACAGCCACCAACGTCCAAACGACGGCGTCGAAAAGTACTGGCTCGATAATGTCTACTTATGAATTACTGATGTGAGCAAACCCCAAAAATGTTCATCTGTGAGACTAAGTGAAAATTGATTTTTCCATTTTCAAACTATTTCTTTCTTTCCCGTTTTGAGAACGCAAAGGCAGCTGGTAATAACAACTCTGCCATTATCTGAACATGATAATGTGCACTTGTATATTATTGTTCCACACCATTGAAATCGTCTCACAAAGCCCTGACCCAGGCTGAAAGGCTTGTGAGTCCCTGGTGTACAGCACCGTCCTACAGAATACACTATATCATTTCATAAAGGGTTTTTTTATGATTATGTGTCAGGTGCAGAGCGGATGATCTTAAATCACGGGTGTCAAACTCATGTTAGTTCACAGGCCGCATTAGGGCTGGGTATTGGCAAGGATCTCACGATACGATACGTATCACGATACTTGGGTCACGATACGATTGTATCGCGATATATTGCGATGCGATACATATTGCGATATATTGCGATATTCTACAGAATTTACTCAAAATTCAATAATAGAGCTAAAGATACAACACACTGTGTACCACCCAGGTAGTGTAATAATATGTACATCATCAAAACTACTGAGTGTTGAGTGTTACTGAAGGCATCGATATGGGAAATATCGATACAGTATCGATTAGGGGTGGGAATCACCAGATGCAGAGGCGTGGCATGGCCTGCAAACTTTTTTTTTTTTTTTTTTTTTTTTTTATATCGCGATAATTGGCGTCCAAGTATCGATACAGTATCGGGAAATAAAATACCGCGATATATTGCTGTATCGACTATATTGCCCAGCCCTAGGCCGCATGCGACCCAATTTGGTCTCAAGTGGGCCAGACAATGAAAAGCATTGCATAATTATACTATAAGCAACATCTCCAAATTAATGTTCATGTTTATTTGTGTAAATGTTACTTTGCTTTTTAACAGGTGCTTTTAATAACATCTAGGGACGGGCAGCGCAAATTGGGCTATAAATGCTGTGATACAGGACATCAGATATTTTGGTAAACGTTATATGTACGTGTATCTGACCCTACACAAATAAATAAAAAATAGATTTTAGTGTAAAGAAGTACAGCTAATGGACCATCCATTTACAAACAGATGATGAACAGCCTGAGATGTCTCAAGAAAAAATAAGTGCAATTTCAACAATATTATTCAGTTGGTGGAGACGTTTACGCTAGGGATGTTCATCAATTATCGAAAATCGATAATCGATCGTTAAGGATTGGAATCGATCCTGTGGCATTTGGATCGATTTTTTAATTATTAAAAAAAAAAAAAAAAAAAAAAAAAAAAAAAAATTTGGACTAGGTTTGGGTGGAATTCGTTCCTCCTCGCCCCACTCCATTGCACAGCCGACTAACGTGAGGTGGAGCTTCATATAGTCTCTAGTTTTCTGGCTGGGCACAGGCCTTTGTGCCAACAAAACTGTTTTAAACATGAGAAATTCACACCGGCATGCGCCGGGGACAGCAGTGTTGGAGAGGAGACACATTGAAATAAAGAGTTCATTGAGGAGAACACGTTGTCTTTCGTATTTTCTGCCATAGGCATTCATTTTGTTAAAAAAAAAAAAAAAAAAAAAAAAAAAAATTGAAAATATTGAAAATTTTCTAAGTATTAATAAAATCGATAATCGATAATTGATCGTTAATTCTCACCGATTATCGATTTTGGAAAATTTTCAAAATGAACATCCCTAGTTTACGCTGCTGCTCATTAACATTTATGGCAAAGATAATAACAATACTCTGCTCAGGAACATGAGGAAAACACCTTTTCACAGGCAGCTGCCATTTTTTATCCCATCTTTATCCCCCATTAGTGCTAATTTATATTTATCCTAGTTGCTGCTCCACCCTCTGTCGATCTGGGGAGAGCCGAAACTGGCTCCATGCTTCCTCTGAAACATGGGCAGTTAGCCAGCCACTTCTTTTCACCTGACAGGGGAAGCTTCACCGGTAGGACATAGCACATGGGAGGATCACGCTATTCCAACCAGTTCCCCTCCCTCCGAACAGGCGCCCTTAACGACCAGAGGAGGAACCACATTAGCAACCAGGATATTGCATGTTTTGGTGAAGGGGGTTCCTATATGAAGGAAACCCCCGGGGGGCACGGTGAGAACATGCAAACTCCACACAGAAAGGCCCTTTTTGACGACCCCACCCAGGCGGTGGGCACTCGAGGACATGCGGACGGGCACGCACTCCTTCAGCGTTCACAGCGTCCCAGGTGGGAATCGAACCCAGGACCTTTGAGCTGTGAGGCGACAGCGCTTACCACTGCACCACCGTACCCTCCTGCCATAGGCATATTAAACAAATGAGCAAGTATACCGTCTGTAACTGTGCATTACAATTGGCGGCAATTGTGTAGATTTTTATTCATTTCATTAGTGCAATTTTGCGGGATCGGACTCTTTGGCGGTCCGGTTCTGGTTCTGGCCCGCAGGCTGTATATTTGACACCCCTGAGCTTAACGCACTAGTGACAAATTCACACGAGGGACCGTTCCATCTCCATATGTGCAATTATGCGGCATTTCTTTTGTATTGGGAACTAGGAATATCGCAGTTGAGTGACTTCAAACCCGAGTTAACCGCGTTCCATTAAAACTGTCTGGAAAACAGCCAGGTTAAATCTAGCCAGGCTAGCCATTGTTAGCAATAACAGTTGATAACGACGTATTTCGCGGTATTTTGCGCATACAAACACTGCAGCAACATGTCCACAGATAGAAGTTAGACAGTACTGTGTGTGTGACTGATTTAATGAGACACAAATAAGACAAGTGCTAATAAACAGTAATACAACTTGAACTACTGTTGAAGCGCGGAGGAGCCAGCTTCGATTTTGATGTCGGGGCTGGTGAGGATCCCCCAAGATCGGGGTAGGGAATCCGAGATCAGGTAACGTCAGAGGGGGAGTTCCTGACCGAACCGTGAGATTCCTAGTTCACAATATAAATGGCCGTTAATTCTGCCATAATTGAACATTCAGGGCAATCATCCTGTAGCAAATTTGCAGCACTGATGCAGTCCCTACAGGATACAACTTATCCAACCTGTGAAACACTACGCTGTTGCTGCCTTCAAGTGCTGTCAGAAATATCATAATTATCACATGAACGCTCACTTGAACGACCCAAGAAAGTGTTTTCTATGGTGAAGTGATTGACTGAGACGTTTGTGTTACAGAGAGCATGGCAGTCTTGTCAACAACTGATGGTGAAAGTGATGTTTATCACATGTTATTGTTTGGTAGTCTATGTAAATAATTAATCACGGGGGAAAGCGCTCCATTCACTCCCATACACCAGCGTCATTTTCCTTGAAGCTGCTGTGTGGTGGCCCTGCGCAGACAACAAATGTAAAAAAAATCACCAATTAAACGTTTTTTTTGTACTGCCGAGCAAAACAAGGAAGCCATTGAGAATTGGCAAGAAGAAAAATGTGGATCTAACTGTCAAGGAAGTAAGTTGGAGTGTTCATCTTCCGTATATACGATCTTTGTGTACAATACGCGACCATGCACGCGACATAGGAGAACGCCAGGATTGGGGGGGGGGGGGGGGGGGGTTTGTTTGCCCCCGTTTTGGGCGTGGTTTCTGAATGATGACGCGCTCCGCAGTGTCTATAGTGAGCAAGAAAGAAAGATGACATGTTGCTTTGCATGTTAGTTCTCAACCTGGAGGTCGAGTGATGATTTATGCTATATAGGAAAAACATATTTATACAATACAAATGTCAAATTATGTGTATTTCCTTGTGAGTTTCGCTTGTATTGTGAAATACAGAATCGTTTTCAGCCTCTGGGCCTCCTCTGAATCAAATGAAATGACCTGAAAAGAGAAGGTATTCTTTGCTTGAAGCAGCCTGTGACAGCGGGTCATAAGTTGCTTCATTTTAAGGAGCCTCAGCCAAGAGTGGAGAACCACTGCTCTACTTAAAATATTAAGTTCTACAACATTAATCTGGGCATGTGAAATAAGACTGTTAAATCCTACAGCAGAATGTGCACAACCACTCTACCAAGTCATAATTAAAAGTGAATTTTCATTACAGTTCCTTGATTGTGTTAAGTCTTTTAGAATTAGACTACAAGCAAAATATGCACAGCCTTGAAAAAGTGAAACCCCTGATAAAGAGCGTTATTCATGGCTATACCCTGAGCAATCTAGTAAAGCTGCGTTCACACCGACCTATTCAAGTTTTTCGCTGGCATCGAGTTTACATACAAATTCAATGCAAACGAGCGATTGAGCGTATATTCGCCCGGGAGAAAAATCGCTGGGCGTCCGAGCGACAGAGACAGAGCGATAGGGAGAAAATTCGCTCGTCGCCCGAGATGAAATATCCCAACTCGAACGAAATTACGCTGGCATCAGTCGCTCGATGTTCAACACTGATTGGCTGCCGTGTGAGAGGGAGTCAAGCATCACACTGGCTTGGAACAAACCGCTGGTTTATTGTGTGGCAACAAACCGCATTGACAGGCTGACAGCTGACATGAAGTGAAGTCTGTACTACCGGTATAGAGCTCGCGTTAGGAGCACGCTGATAGGCTTAGCTTGTAAACAACTACGGTGGCTCGTAGTGGACAAATATCATGACATTGCGTAACGTTATAGCCTCCAGATGTCCGTCAATTATTGTGCCTCTTGACGAGCGATTTAAACAGAGCGACAGAGCGATTTCAAAGGGTTGAATCGAGCGACACAGAGAAAAATAAATATCTCGGTGTGAACACAGCTTAACACGTTCACTGCCATTGACGAGATATCTCGTCTTACAAAATCCAACGGTTGACTGCCAATGACGAGATATCTCGTCTTAAAAAAAATAATAATAATTTGACGGTGGGACGTGGATCAACGCCCCCCACGTCTCCTATAAAAATATTGGAGCCACCGAACGTGTACAACCCATTCCACCGACCCACTAAGTGGCGACAATGCTCTCCAGACTAGAAAAAGCCGAGCCAAAGGGGAACGCGCGAGGAAACCATTCTCTCATACTGTAAAATGGATTGGCGAAAACGCTTTCGCTTTTGCGCATTATCGCGCTGGGAGCTGGCGGTGGGGGATTGCAAATTTGCATAATAGATTATGGGTGAAACACACTTTGAAACACCAGCAGAAACCACAGAATCGCACGCAGCTTCATTCCAGCTGAGCTCAACCGAAAACCCAGAAACGAACGAGCCTCATTCTCATACTGTAGGCGAAAACGCTTTTACGCTGGTGCACACGGGCGCACAACGGTGGGGGGTTCCAAAAATAGACTGGGTGGAAAACACACTTTGAAACACGCAGCATAAAGCCTAGAATCGCACAAAGCTTCATCAAAGCTCTCAAACCCAAGAAACGAGTGAGCCCCATCCACACTCGCCGACGAGGGGGCCGCCAGGGAGGGAGGCTGCTCACTGCTCAGACAGGCAGTAGAAACTCGCTTGTGACAAACGCTGCTGAAAGCCACCAGACACGCCCACGGAGGGAGGAGTTTGAAGGAGAGGGCGTTCAGAACTATATTGTTTAGATGTCTGATCTCTCACTGATGCCAAAAATAAATGGTTATAGTGACTGCTCTGCCTGTTTGATTGAATTTCACAAAACTGCGATTATCTCAGCTTTCAGTCTCAGACGCTGAAACCATGCTGTACTCAACGGCTAATATCTACATAACTACTAACTCTACAAACTAACTCTTTTAGACAGAGAAAGCACACATTCTATTAGTACTTTTGTGAACTTTGTGTTCACAAAGTCCAAGCAGAAAATAATCCTCGGCTCTTGTAAAATGAATCCTCAAAAAAACCCTCTGGCAGAAGCTACCTACAGTAAAAAAAAAAACGGCTGGCAGTGAATGTGTTAAGAGCGTGGCGTCAGCGGAGGTCCAAACTGCGTGACTCAGTAGCCAATAAATAGCCAGGAAGGAGGCTCGCGCTACTTTTGAATCCTAAAATAAAGCTGATACAATTCGATTTGATTCTTTAAAAGTCTGACCCTTTCAAAGTTCATCACAAACGGTCCATTTTGCTGCAACTCGACAGCGCTGCTTAAAGGATGGCTTTACCGTGGGGAATATGAATATATATTAAATCTCACGCCCCTAAGGTTTTTGAATCCGTTGAAATTTTTGAAATTGGAGGTTCACTGCCAGAGATATCAACCGAAATCCACTCTGTGTGTGTGTGTGTGTGTGGGGGGGGGGGGTGGTGGGGGGGAGGTGCGGGTGCGGGGACTCGAAATCCTACATTTCCCACAATGCACTGGGCTCGCGTGGCCTTCGTTTCCATGCCCACCCCTCAGGCATTTGGCTGATATCAAACTCCAGTAGGTGGCGGTAATGCACATATATGTTTGCCAACCGCCATAAAACTCAAAGAAGAAGAAGGCTTCGACAATAAAACATATAGAGAAGAAGAAAAAATCGAAAATAAAATTGCCTCCAAATTGCACCAAATTTAAACCGAAGTATATATGTCGGGAGATGTCTTCATAAAAAAAAATTCATGCATTTTAAGGCATTTTCGTAGGAGTTACGCGCATCTGATGTTGTAACTATTTTCTGTAAACATGTGTAAAAACGGGTACATTGCTCAGCGTTGATTTCGTTACTTCAACGCACCTACTACTAGATGTAAAATTTGACGAGCTTTCCAATGCCGCCAGTCACGTGTCTGTCCGTGCTTCCGTTCCCGAGATATGGTCTCTTTGCAAGGAGCTATGGAAAGCTAACCTAGCTACAGCAGGCTAGGTGGTGGAAAAAGATGGCTGCCTTTTGTTTTTGTTCAAGACCTCTGAAGGGGCGTGGAGGACCTCTAGAGGCGGGACCATGGCTCACAACAATTGTAGTTCATAGGTCCTCGACTTCCGCAAGGCTGGACTTGTCACTCTGACGCGTTTTGCGTCAGAGCGACATGGAAATAATGTGAGAGATGCTTGATATCTCAGGCTGTAAACAACCAATTTCAAAAATTTAAACGGATTCGAAAACCTTAGGGGCGTGAGATTTAATATATATTCATATTCCCCACGGAAAAGCCGTCCTTTAATCCAGAACCTTACTTCCGGGAACTCTTGAGAGTAAAAAACTGGTCCATTGGTGTGAACGGAGATGTCGCGACTCTTCTATATAAATGGCTTTGGCTAATATACCCATCAGTGCAACCAGCCTAAACTAGCCTTGATTTGTCAGGGACTTTACCACCTAATTGCCTATCTGGTGAACTGCGGCTCACCATTGTCGGATAAGTTCAACCAAAAACCAATCCTGCCTTATATCAGCAGAACACAGGGAGAACGTTGCTAAACCTTTTGTTGAGCTCAGCAACAGATTTAGCCCTGATTAGCCTGTCCCACACAAATTTAGAAGGTCTTGGCCAAAATCCAGCCAGCGTCATAGTTTTTCTTTGTTGGCTTTCTCGTCGTATCGCCCAGGTTTTATAACTGTGGCAAAGGAGCGCCCGTAAATGTTATTAGTCCCTGAGATATTTCAGTGTATGTCAAGCCTTTAGATGAGTAATGCTGTGCACGGTTCAGAGCCACGGTGTTTGTGTGAACTCCTTAGTGTTTGTGTGAACTCCTTAGTGTTTGTGTGA
This sequence comes from Poromitra crassiceps, assembly GCF_964638095.1. Lineage (NCBI taxonomy): Eukaryota > Metazoa > Chordata > Actinopteri > Beryciformes > Melamphaidae > Poromitra > Poromitra crassiceps. Next base: position 18,073,825 of record NC_139641.1, read on the forward strand.
ACTGCTTAGTGTTTGTGTGAACTCCTTAGTGTTTGTGTGAACTCCTTAGTGTTTGTGTGAACTCCTTAGTGTTTGTGTGAACTGCTTAGTGTTTGTGTGAACTGCTTAGTGTTTGTGTGAACTCCTTAGTGTTTGTGTGAACTCCTTAGTGTTTGTGTGAACTCCTTAGTGTTTGTGTGAACTCCTTAGTGTTTGTGTGAACTCCTTAGTGTTTGTGTGAACTGCTTAGTGTTTGTGTGAACTGCTTAGTGTTTGTGTGAACTCCTTAGTGTTTGTGTGAACTCCTTAGTGTTTGTG